>NC_090021.1:63574573-63877603 GCF_037176765.1 Anolis sagrei
CAGAAAGTTCAAGCTACAGTGCTGTACATATTGAGAAAATGTGTTTTCCCCCTATTGTCCCCATTGTTAATGTAGCACCCACGGGTAAAAGCAAAGTGGTTTTGTTGGTCCATAGGAACAAAACAAAACTGAAGTCCACTAGTGGCCAGCTAAAATTCCACAAAACAGAGCAAGCTTCAAGTTCCTGAGAATTTTTATGAGATGGCATTTTAAAAAAACTAGACATTGAACAGAATGAAGTAGGAAGTTTGGACAGTGATTATAGCCTCGAGGCCTGCAGTTATTTCCATACAGCCATAAGGCTGTATTCGTGCTACATCCTCTTGTTAGTTCTAATGCCCTTGTCACACGGCCGCTGGAATCATCCCACATTGTTCTGCATCATCGGGGGTTGTGGGGAACCTGGCACCCCACACCCTGCATTGCCCCATTGCAGATGTCTTTTATCTCATGGGAGAAAGTGTGGAGCATGTGGCTTCCCCACATTGATTCAAACTGCAACATGGGTAGCAGTTTGAATCATCCCACATTGTTCTGCATCATGAGGGGAGGGAACCTGGCACCCCACACCCTGCATTGCCCCATTGCAGATGTCTTTCATCTCATGGGGGAAAGCGTGGAATGTGCGGTTTCCCCTCATTGATCCAGATTGCAACACAGGAAGCCTCCCGTGTTGCCATGGTGGTAGCATATGCCGGCTCTGCCCTCCTTCGCCCACAGAGCCTCGCCGGCATCATTTAATGGGATCTAGTGGGCTCTGTGGATGCCCGCCATGCTGCCAATTTTAGCCCCGTGTAAAGAGGTCATAATAGACACAATGAATTGATGAAATGCAGATTGAAATTTATAAATTTCCATTAATTCAATCTATCTGGACTAGGTTAGAACTAATTGGATTTAGGTCACTATCCTTCAGCATAATTTTCCTCACAGGGTTATTATGAAGCTCAAACATTAAGCTCATTAAGAGATGAATGAGATAAAAATGGAAACTATCAACACAATTTGGAATGGTGTTGTACTAAACTATATCGCATCTCTAAAACATATGCTCTTGGGAGAATTACAGAGATCAGGTGAACCTAACAGGAACCCTGTAGATATTTTTGGACTGCAACTTCCAACCTTTCTCATTTTAAGTTATGCAGGATAGAGCAGATGGGACTTGCAGTTCAATCGCTTTTGGAGGATCACAGTTGACTGGCCTAGTTCACCAGAGGACTACTATCTGGTTATCATAAAGGGCCTGTGAAATCATAGCTAGAGTATCAGCTCAATTTCTTTTTGAGATTATTCATGGCATAGAACCAAAAGGTTTCATGTTTCCTTTTACTTTCCAATTTAAAAGACCCCTGTGGTCAATAAAACTTGCAGAATCAGACATCTCTAGCACTATAACATCCATTATTGGGTCGATGAGTTTTTCACAGGGAACAAAATGCAGCCCTTATGCCATTAAAGTCAACTCTCCATAGAACAATGCTTGGAAAGAATGTATGTAAATTCAAGCATTGGTTGGTGTTTGCATTACTTGTTTAAGTGATGGTAAAATGCCATCATATAAAAGGGAGGAGAGTCCTGGTCGTTAATGCTTTATTGGATTTGTGCAGTATCCTCCCACCTTCTCACCCTTTTCTAGTAAGAAAGCTTTGTATGCTATTTGCCTCTAGGGCAACTATTCCTCTCCCCCATCCCCCTGCCAATCCCATCTCATTTTTGGCTTGCTGAGAGAAAAATGAAGAAGAGGAATTTGTAAATGACAGTTTCTATTGAGACAATTCTTTCCAGCCAATTGCCTTTGTTTCAGGGCTTTGGCAAATTGGAGAGCTGCCTTCAGTCACGTCGGCCTCCTGAAGTGTGCTCCCCCATTCCTCCACGCATAGGACCACCAGTCCATTTCTTTCAGCCCAAAGACAGAAAGAGAAAAAGGACTAGCAGGCAAAGTTTTATTCCAAGGTTCTTGCATACACTTCTACTCCATTGGTTTTTGCAGGCTCGTTTCACTGAATGAGAACAAACGTTTTACAGAAACGGTAATGTTTTTAAAAATATCAGGAATATACTGATGCTAATTCCTCTTTCACAAAACTCATGCACCTCCCAGACATTCAGAAAACATCTTGCTTAAGAAAGAATTCAAAGGCTGACATCAATACCAGGTGAAACTGGTGCCAAAACACCACTTCTAAAATATGAAGGCTGTGCAAGCCTTAGAATCCTGCATGCTTTATGAGCAATGATTTACTTGAATAAGAACTGTATGTGTGCATTTGAGCAATAGAGAAAAAGAGAGAGAAGGAGCGAGAGTTAAAAAAAAAAAGAGCTATTCAGCTTGTTTCAACCCTGATGCCTCTCATGGTCATGAGGTGATGATTTTTTTTTCTGTATTTCAGTCCAAAATTTAATGGACATTTAAAAGTATAAGTAAAGTTAAAAGTTTTCCCCTGACACTAAGTCCAGTCGTGTCCGACTCTAGGGGTTGGTGCTCATCTCCATTGATCTACTCACATTTGTATGTTTTCGAACAGCTAGGTTGGCAGAAGCTGGGGCTAACAGCAGGAACTCACCCTGCTCCCCAGATTCAAACCAGCAACCTTTCGGTCAGCAAGTTCAGCAGCTCAGCAGTTTAATGCACTGCACCACCAGGGAAGTATATGAATAGACCTAATAGCTGGAAAAGTGGTTTTCAATAATAAGATATACATCCACCCTTAGAAAAATCAGAAGTTGAATATGAATTCCTCACTGCTGTTTTTTTAACTACTTTTTCCTTTGTTCTTGTTTGTATATAAATCTTTGTATTGTACTGAAAACTGATCATTTTTTAAAAATATTACAAAGTATAAAAGTAATTTATGAAAAATATTTGCATAGTGTATTTATTTTATTATTTATTTCAGTTACTTCTACCCCGCCCTTCTCACCCCTGAGGGGGGACTCAGGGTGGCTTACAAACGAAGGCACAAGTCGATGCCTAAATCAATAAACAAACAATACATAAAAGCAATTTAAACAATTAACAAGTTAAAAACATTAATACATAGTAAAATAGTAAAACAATCTCATGCTCAGTGTTCGGAGTCCGTTTATCCATTCCATTCCGTTCGCCCTTGTTTATCGTCAGATCTTTCCTTAGCTGCCAGAATATCCAAAAGCTTGGTCCCATATCCAGGTCTTCAATTTTTTTCTGAACGCCAAAAGGGAAATCGCTGTTCTAATCTCCCCAGGGAGTGAGTTCCACAGGCGAGGGGCCACCACTGAGAAGGCCCTGCTCCTCGTCCCCGCCAACCTCACTTGTGATAGTGGTGGGGTCGAGAGCAGGGCCCCCCCAGATGATCTTAAATTTCGAGATGGGATGTAGAGGGAGATCCGTTCGGACAAATACACTGGGCCGGAACCGTATAGGGTTTTGTAGGTCAAAACCAGCACTTTGAATTGTGCTCGGAATTGGATCGGCAGCCAGTGGAGCTGGCGTAACAGAGGGGTGGTATGCTCCCTGTACGCCGCTCCGGTGAGTAATCTGGCTGCTTCTCGCTGGACTAGTTGAAGTTTCCGAGCAGTCTTCAAAGGCAACCCCACGTAGAGTGCGTTGCAGTAATCCAACCGGGATGTAACAAGAGCGTGGACCACCGTGGCCAGATCTGACTTCCCAAGGTACACAATGTAAAACAATTAAAATCATATAATGTTTTCAAATCAACTAAAAATGTACAAAAGTTAGAAGATATAAAAAGTTCAAAAAAGAGCCACCCCTGCTTACATATTAAAAGCTCATTTAAATATATAGGAAGAAACAAAAACCATTTTAACAGTAGTTCTTTTGAAAAAAAAAACAAGAAAATGTGAATTAAAACTAGGTTCAGAAGAGTAATGATTACACTAAAATGTAAAGGTAAAGGTTTTCCCCTGACATTAAGTCTAGTCATGTTCGACTCTGGGAGTTGGTGCTCATCTCCATTTTCTAAGCTGAAGAGCGGGCGTTGTCCATAGACATCTCCAAGGTCAGCATGACTACCTAGAGCGCCGTTACCTCCCCACGGGAGCAGGCCTTATTAAGTCTATTCATATAATGCCCCAGTGGTGCAGTGCATTAAGCTGCTGAACTGCTGAACTTGACTGAAAGGTTGCTGGTTCAAATCCGGGGAGCGGGATGAGCTCCCCGGATTTGAACCTGCAACTTTTCAGTCAACAAGTTTTTTTGTTCTTGGGTTATAAATGTTATTTCCTAATTGGTTCCATCATAAAAACACTGGAAAATTTTATTAAACTGCAAAAACTTTGTTTCTTTGCATCCTGCATGCAGCATATTTTGTTACAATTTTTCAATAAATATCTCATCAAATCTCAACCAATTCAACATAGCTTGCGGCAGCCACAAAAACAAAGTTTCTGGAGTATAGCAACTACTTTCAATGTAGGTACTTCACAATTAAACAGGAAATAACACTTTCAAACCAGAAACAGGAAAAAAAATCAAATTTTGTTACATAGTGTTACCAACCTGCAAAGGAGCCCCGGTGGCGCAGTGGGTTAAACCACAGTGCCGGCAGGACTGAAGACCAACAGGTTGCAGGTTTGAATCTGGGGAGTGTGTGGATGAGCTTCCTCTATCAGCTCCAGCTCCTCATGCGGGGACACGAGAGAAGCCTCCCACAAGGATGATAAAACATCAAAACATCCGGGTACTCCCTGGGCAACGTCCTTGCAGATGGCCAATTCTCTCACACCAGAAGCAACTTGCAGTTTCTCAAGTCGCTCCTGACACGACAAAGAAAAAGACCCAACCTGCATTCTGTTTGATTGATTCTTATCTATTAAAGGATTTGATAGAGTCAGCTGTTGCTGCTTAAGCCTGTGGAAGAAGGTGTGTGCTTTCACATGTGTGCACCTCCCGGCATTTTCTGGCTCTATGCCCAATTTTCCTACACCGAATGGGAAAGAATCTAGTCTAGAAATGCTTTTAATCTAAGAGCACAAATAACAAGTTACATGTAACTCATAAATATGCTACCAGACAAAGAGATATGAATATTCTTGCAGCTTTCATGATGATACCCTCAGGTGTAATCTTATCAAACTACACAGGTATAAGCTTGCATTGCATAAGTATGTGGGATGAGAAACCTCCAACAGTTTTTTCATTGTCATTGCTTTATGATCTTGTCAGAGCTAAGATACATTTATTAATTCATTTCAGACTGCTCCAATAGTTTTAGAATTATTGATTAGATGATATGATTCAAATTAGAAGCTGGAGAATTCTCTAGATTTCTGGCAGGGCTGAAGTCAAATAATAAAGTATTTATATAATGTATAGCATTTGCCAACGGGACCTAAAAACTAGTACAGTACAGTGACATGAGCACTGAACTATAACTCTGCAAAGGGATACCATTTAAAATTTGACACCACTACCTGGACTGTGTATTGTCAAAGGCTTTCATTGCTGGAATCGCTGGGTTGTTGTAGGTTTTTTGAGCTATAGGGTCACACAACCTCTGAGGATGCCTGCCATAGATGCAGGCAAAAAGTTAGGAGAGAATGCTTCTAGAACATGGCCATATAGCCAGAAAAGCCTACATCAACCGTGGACTGGCTACAAGATCTCTAAGCAGGAGAGGAGACCCATTGCTGCAGAAAGTGCTGAATGACATAATTTTCTGCAACAATTGTGGGGACTCCCACAACCAGCACTTCTGAGTAGACTTTGTTTCATGTCACTTAGCAGTGATGGCACTAAGAGTGCTTGGATCTTCCCTAACCATCCAGTCAAGGAGGGTTGCTCATCGCTAGTCTGGGCTTGTACTCTCGGGTTTTCCCTAAACAGTTCTCGTCAGCCCATGCTGCTGCTTACCCAGAATGCTCCCTTGTATTGAAAGTATATAAAATATACTGGAAATGGTATCCCTCCCCCATTCCTTTTGGTCATAGAAATGTCAACATTCCTTCAGCAAAAATAAAAATCTACCAGTAATGCCACCCCTGCCCAATCCATAATCGGCTCAACCAAACTAGTGTTAAACTCCTTACTTTCTTACTTACTTACTTAGGTGATTCCTTGTTCTCTGAGTATGATGGCCTTCCAAGTGTAGTGTCTTGGTGGTAGATACATAGGTGACTGTGGAGCCCTATTCTTGATCAGCATGTTCTTCTACGGTGAGGGCATTGGTTTCCAGGTGGAAGGCGGTCCTAGTCAGGGTTGGTTTGATGTGCCTTCCTTTCGGCACATTTCTCCCTTTCACCCTCCCTTTATGCCTCTTTGAATTCCACAGCACTGCTGGTCACAGCTGACCTCTAGTTAGAGAGCTCAAGGGCCAGGGCTTCCCAGTTCTCAGTGCTTATGCCACAGTTTTTAAGTGTTAACCTCTAGTGCAATGCAAAAAACCCCACCCTTCCATATCCATTTGAACTGTATTTTTTAATGATTTTACTATAACTGTGCAAATAAAAATAAAAATAAAAAGGCATGCATTCACTCAATAGGGCACACATGAGGCGAAAGGCAGGGTTATCTAGGCAATGTGGAGCAGTGAGTGCAAGACCATGGATCACACAGTAAATGCTTAGAAGTGTGAATGAGAATAAGAGATTACTCAGTTCTTGTGGGTTTTTTCGGGCTATATGGCCATGTTCTAGAGGCATTTCTCCTGACATTTGTATGTTGTGTTTCCTCATCAGCTTCCCTATGTGGTCAGTGGTTCCCTTGATGTATGGCAGGAACACTTTTCCTCTGGGTGGATCTTCATCTTGACTCTCGTGGCTTGTTCTACACAGAGAAGCCATTGAAATCCACAAACATGTGGACAATTTCAACAGAAAGGAAGAAACCATGAAAATGAACAAAATCTGGCTACCAGTATTAAAAAATTCTAAAATTGCAACAGCAAAAACAGCAGAGAGAAAAACAGGCAGGGACATCTAATCACCTTTCAAGAAGAGTTTGCTCCAGGCACAGTCAGCCCATTGTATGCTAATCAAGGTGGTCAGTTGAAAGATTCACACCTAGCCCAACTTACAAAAGCCCTTTGTCTCACCCTGGTCATTCCACAGATATATAAACCCCTTTTTTCCCAGTTCCAGCAGACCTCACCTCTGAGGATGCTTGCCATAGATGCAGGCGAAACGTCAGGAGAAATGCCTCTAGAACATGGCCATATAGCCTGAAAAAACCCACAAGAACTGAGTGATTCCAGCCATAAAAGCCTTCGACAATACAATAAGAGATTACTTTCAAACTGGTACGCTCAAACTGGTACGTTCCCACTTAATTCCTTCAAGGCAAAAGGGTACAACAAGTACCGAGTATAGATGTTGAAGTCTCAAAGTACTATCCAAAATTCACTTATTCAAAGGATGTGTCATTGGCTCCAATGAGGATTTTCATTCCTAGTAAGAACATTTTAAGACTGGCGCCTGACAGCAGGAGTCTACAACTATCTACTCAAAGATAAGTGTCACAGAGTTCAGGAAATGAATATACAATTACAACCTGAGGCTACCTTCTTTTCTCACATGGCAGCTGAATGCATGGGAAAGATGAGACACTTTTGGGAAAAATGCAGGAGGGGAATTTAAAAGCCTGAGTAATATGAAATAGATGGGTGCCGTACTTCCACAGCCAACTTGAAGGCATATACACACATACATGTTATATTTAATTAAATTGTTTTTTTAAAAACTAACATTAAAGTAGATAATTACCAAGTCAGGCAACTGTTTCAATTTAAAAGAAATCAATGAGTAAGCATTCATATATGAGTCATTACAATTGAAAAATCATTAGACTTTAATTTGAAATACAGATTTTAATGAAGTCTGTCTACTACAAATGCATCCAGAGCTTATGACAGTTCTGCAGATATTTTTTGTCCTGTCTCAGCTTGCAAAATACATGACAGGTAGGCTTTCCAATACCAATTTATTTCTCTGTTCAATTAAATGCTGTACAATATCAGGCACTGAACACTGAGATACTCTTATCAGATAAAAGCTGCTTTATTGTAACCTTGTATGCCAAATTCTTCTAGAAAAATGTATCTGCAAGCTAGGTCCTTTTGTGATATGTCGTAAATTAGCAATAAATTATTTAACAATAAAATAAAATTAATTCTTCCACCATCATTAGGCTGTAATGTAAATGTTTAAGAACTAGTAACAGAGTTTGATCTGAAAGGATTTGGCTTCAAAGTTGAGTTTCCATATATTCCAGAAGCAGTGTGTTCTGTAGTATTAAATACAATATGCAGGTTGAGTATCTCTTATCATAGAAGCATAGAATCATAGAGTTGGAAGAGACCTCATGTGCCATCCAGTCCAACCCCCTGCCAAGAAGCAGGAAAATTGCATTCAAAGTACCCCCGACAGATGACCATCCAGCCTCTGTTTAAAAGCCTCCAAAGAAGGAGCCTCCACCACACTCCGGGGCAGAGAGTTCCACTGATGAACGGCTCTCACAGTCAGGAAGTTCTTCCTAATGTTCAGATGGAATCTCCTCTCTTGTAGTTTGAAGCCATTGTTCCACGTCCTAGTCTCCAGGGCAGCAGAAAACAAGCTTGCTCCCTCCTCCCTATGACTTCCTCTCACATATTTATACATGGCTATCATGTCTCCTCTCAGCCTTCTCTTTTGCAGAATAAACATGCCCAGCTCTTTAAGACGCTCCTCAACGGGCTTGTTCTCCAGACCTTTGATCATTTTAGTTGCCCTCCTCTGAATACATTCCAGCTTGTCAATATCTTTCTTCAGTTGTGGTGCCCAGAATTGGACACAGTATTCCAGATGTAGTCTAACCAAGGCAGAATAGAGGGGTAGCATGACTTCCCGGGATCTAGACCAGGCGTCCTCAAACTAAGACCCAAGGGCCGGGTACGGCCCTCCAAGGTCATTTACCCGGCCCTCGCTCACGGTCAACCTAAGTCTGAAACAACTTGAAAGCACACAACAACAATCCTATCTCATCAGCCAAAAGCAGAACCACATTTTCCTTTGAAAATACTAATAAGTTTATATTTGTTAAGATTGTTCTTCATTCTAATTATTGTATTGTTTTTAAGTGTTTTTTGAACTACAAATAAGATCTGTGCAGAGTGCATAGGAATTCAATCATGATTTTTCCAAATTATAATCCGGCCCTCCAACAGTTTGAGGGACTGCAACCTGGCCCTCTGTTTAAAAAGTTTGAGGGACCCAGATCTAGACACTATACTCCTATTGATGCAGGCCAAAATCCCATTGGCTTTTTTTGCCGCTGCATCACATTGTTGGCTCATTTTAAACTCGTTGTCCACGCGGACTCCAAGAATCTAGAATTCCAAAATCTGAAACATTCTAAAACTCAAAATTGTCCATATGTATAGATAACAATATCTTTGGTGTCCGATGATTCAATGTATTCATGTACAAAACTATTAAAAATATTGACCATCACATTATCTTCAGATTTTGTGTTATGAAAACATCAGTAAATTTTGGGTTTAGATTTGGGTCCTATCCTCAAAATATCTCATTGTGTTTATGCAAGTATTCCAAAATCTGGAGAAAAAAACTCCAAAATATGGACAAGGATTACACAGTTCATGTTTGTTTTGTATCAGGCTTTGCTTGTTGTATTTTGAGCATTTAGTGAAATGCACACACAAACATGAAAGCAACAAAACTGCTGTCCATCTGCCTCAAGATACAGAATTATTTGGGGCATAAATACTGTAAATACATATAATTATTCTTGAATAATTGAAAAGTCCTTTGTGAATGTGAATATCTTTGCTCAGTATAAGGTTAACAATGGATACTTATTATTTAGGAAGGAAACGGTTTTCAGGTCCGCTCAATAACAAATGGTTATAATAGTGTCCTGTGCTATCTTTTCTACTGGCCTCATAAAGATTAGATGTTTCTTGGATGAATGACCTATTCTTCCAGTGGAATTATTTGTCCTACTGATTCTCCCTGCATGCCTCCCATTGGCCTGCTATTTACTAAATGTGGAATGCAAATGCTCCAGATTTTTGGCTACTGAGTCATCCTTTCCTGGCTGCAATAGAGTTCAGAAACCTTAATGAGGAATTCTCATTGTTTTTACTGAATAAGGGATTAGCTCTAGCAGTTTACCAACGATTATAGTTAAGAAACTATTATGGATTATGCAGTTACAGGAATCATGCGACTTTCCAGATAATATTCAGTTCCCAGCATTTTTCACCATTCGACTGTCAAAGTGGATGGAAATTGTAGTCCAACAAGATCTGGAAGGCTGCAGAATTTTCAATTCTTGATTACACTATGACAAAAGGGGTAGTTCTTTAGCAACAGTTTTCTGTTAGAATCTAACCTTTTCTAGGCCACAAACCAGGAGCCACAGTGGTGCAATGGGTTGAACTCTTGTGCCGGCTGAACTGCTGACCTGAAGGTCAGCGGTTCGAATCCATGAGATGAGGTGAGTTCCCGTCTGTCAGCTCTGACTTCTCATGCGAGGTCATGAAAGAAGCCTCCTGCAGGATAGTAAAACATCTGGGCGTACCCTGAACAACGTCCTTGCAGACAGCCAATTCTCTCACGCCAAAAATGACTTGCAGTTTCTCAAGTTGCTTCTGACACACATATCTATATAGGGCACAAACCAGCAGCCAATTAGGGCTGACTATCTGATGCATTTCCATTCTTCAGACAGGCATCATTTGTGGGCTTCTTGACTTTCCCTTTCAGTACTATCACTCTAAAGTAGACCCAAGACACTGTTCTTAAGAATGCCCATTCCTCCATGTCACTGAAATGATTCAACATGGGCAAATCTGATGGACCCCATCCCCATTCCAGGTACATCAGGAGCTCAGAAGACAATTTCTCCCAGGCTTCACAGTTTTGACACAGTTCACTGACGGATGACTGCCAGAATTCTGTCTGTGTCATATGATGGGCTGTGTTGTACTTCATCTATGAACTGTTTTAGAAGTGTGTGGAAATGAGGGATGGGAGATGGGGGCATGTGATGAAGTCCTGTCTCATCACCATCACAGGCGCATTTGGTGTGGACATGGGAAAGAGGCTTCTTGTCAGCTGCTACCAGACTGGCCAGTTTCCTTCCACCAGAAGCTAGACAACCCCCTCCCCTTTCTGTCTCCTAGAACAGCCAAAGACATTTCTGTTTCCACAGGACTTTGAGTGAGAACTATGTGGAACAGAAATCTTAACTGTGTTGTGTTGGATTTGGATTTTTTCCTTTATCAATACTTTTATAATTAAAAATATGTATTCTATAATTTATTATTTTTTATAAATTCCTTTAGTTAGCTTTTTCAACATGACTCAATGATTGCTTAATTGTTCTTTAACTTCTCATAGAATCATAGAGTTGGAAGAGACCCCAAGGGCGATCCAGTTCATCCCCCTTTGGCCATGCCTGATGCACAACTAAAACACTCCCGACAGATGGTCATTCAAACTTTGCTTAAAAACCTCCAGAGAAGGAAACTCGGGCCCCTTCCACACAGCTGAATAAAATCTCAGATTATCTGCTTTGAACTGGAATATATGGCAGTGTTGATTCAGATATCTCAGTTTAAAGCAGACATTGTGGGATTTTCTTCCTTGATGTTCTCGGTTTTATGACTGTGTGGAAGGGCCCTCCATCACACTCTGAAGGCAGTATATCTCCCTATGAACCAGTCAGGAATTTAAGATCTTCTGGGGAGGACCTGCTCTCGATCCTGCCTTTGTCACAGGCGCACCTGGTGGGGACGAGAGACAGGACCTTCTCAGTGGTGGCTCCTCAGCTATGGAACTACCTCACTAGGGATATTAGATCAGCCCCCTCCCTACTGACATTCCAAAAAAAATTAAAAACCTGGCTTTTTGAACAAGCCTTTGAAAATGCAATGTAATGGATGAATATGGAACCCAGGAAAGAATGAACATGGAACAGCTTGACAATGTCTTTGGAAAATGAGCTAAGAGGAAGCTATTGGTGTTTTATGCTTTTAATGCTTTTAACAGGGTTTTTATAATGTGTGTTAAATGTTTTTAATTTTGTTTATTTTCATTGTGGCATCGAATTGTACCAGTGTAAGCCGCCTTGAGTCACCTTCGGGCTGAGAAAGGCGGCATAGAAATGCAGCAAATAAATAAATAAATAAATAAATAATATCCCAGAGCCAAACTTTTGAACTAGCTACACTTTTAACAGTATTGTGAGAAAAAGTATGATATTAAATAAATAAATAAAATCTGTGGGCGATCTAAGATCTTTGAAAGCATTTGTCCAATATTCTTTGTGTTTGTTTTTAAACTGCAGGAGATCCTCCCTTTGAACTAACTATGAGGTAAAGTGAAGAAACTGCCTGAGGGCACCTTTAATGGTGATAGAGATGACCCAAATAACACAATGCACTGCAATGTTCGACTGCACAAATACTCCTGAAGTAAAGGTGAACTGCCCCAGAACATTACTGCGTCCGATGTCTTGAGGGTACGCATTCCAAACAGAGTTAATACCTTTTGTTGTCTACCTATAGCAACAGCTCCTTCTCATAATGATTACTTTTTTTAAAAAAATCACAGAGGTCAACATTCCACTAGCAGCATTCAACACCCTCTATGTAATTTGGATATGCACACGCAGAGGCTAATTGTCAACTTTGTGTAAATGATGATTTCTTCATCAGAGCTTTAATTAAAGATTGGTATAACAAAGCTGCCCCACGAGTTCTTAAGAGGAGAGGTGGACATTTTCATAGTAACCAACACTTTTGGTAATAACACCTTCCAGCAAGAGTCCTGCCACCCTGAATATACAGCTGATAGGAGCCACAGGGAGAAAATTGTGTTCAATGTTAGAGTCCAAATATTACAACACAAATCTCCTACCAAGACATTTCTGGATGACATCAACTAGAGCACGCCTCTTTCTCAAGGTGTGGCAAAACTGCTGCATGATTCAGTTGTGAAATTCTTAGGTGCCACAGGCAATAAATTGTATCCTCTCATTGGTACACACATACAGCACATACAGTCAGAAGGCTTTGGAAGCAAATGACTAAGGTCCACCCAATCCGAACACGTATACATTACACATGAGAAATGTCTGCCTATTATTGCTAAAGTAAAGTAAAGGTAAAGGTTTTCCCCTAAAATTAAGTCCAGTCATGTCTGACTCTGGGGGTTGGTGTTCATCTCCATTTCTAAGCCAAAGAGCTGGCGTGGTCCATAGACACCTCCAAGGTATGTGGCCGGCATGACTGAATGGAGCACTGTGTTACCTTCCCGCCGGAGTGGTACCTATTGATCTACTCACGTTTGTATGTTTTCGAACTGCTAGGTTGGCAGAAGCTGGGGCTAACATCAGGAGCTCATGCCACTCCCCGAATTCGAACATGCAGCCTTTCGGTCTGCAAGTTCAGCATTTCAGTGCTTTAACACACTGCACCACCGGGGGCTCCATGTCTAAAGTATACATGTCTACAGTATTTTAAACCTCATCTATGCCACGAAATCACAGGCCAGACAGCAGGGATTGTTGCACATTGCCCCCACCATGTGAACACACAATTTAGAAGAAAGCATCTGTGCAGCTTTCTGGCCATAAGAAAGAATGTTAGTTGTAATAGGTAAACTCAGTTAAAAATCTTTGTCGTGAAAACTTAAAACTTTAATTGTTCTGTACTTAAAACTTGAAAACAACAAATAATATGTGGCTCCCTTTAATGCTGGGTGTAGCCTTGTTTACAGAACATGCATTTACGTTTCTCTAAGTGTTAATAATTCAGGAAGTTCCTTGCAAAAACTATCATTTTAATTCCAGTTTTCCTCTAAGGAGCTCCCCTCCCACAAAATACCCCTAATCTCACCCTCAAAATGTTTATTGCTGGTTTTTAAGCTTAGTTATTTGTTTAAATGGTCCACTGTTAACAGTGTTGTCCAGTTAGCTTCCCTTGTATTATCAAGACAATAAGTAACCTGTGTCCCTGCAGACTACAATACCCATAATCTTTCCTCTTTGGTATGTTGGCGAGGGCTGATAGGAACTGCTTGTCTATGTTTTTGCTTGGTGACACATCCAAGATCTTATCCATATTAGACACAAAGTTTTAAAACAAATTATCTTATTTAAAAAGTCATTTTGGCCATTAAACAAAATACAACAAAATACAAAAGTAAAGCATTGCAGTTTTGTGGACTTGGATTTTATGTATTAAAATATCAGTGTGTCTTTTTTTCATGTCAAGAGTGACTTGAGAAATGGCAAATTGCTTCTGGTGTGAGAGAATTGGCTGTCTGCAAGGACGTTGCCCAGGGGACTCCTGGATGTTTTGATGTTTTACCATCTCTGGAAGGCTTCTCTCATGTCCCCGCATGGGGAGCTGCAGCTGACAAAGGGAGCTCATCCATGCTCTCCCCAGATTCAAATTTCTGACCTGTCAGTCTTCAGTCTTGCCAGCACAAGAGTTTAACCCATTGTGCCACCACATGGCAATAAGAGTACAGCACAGACATGCCTACCTACCCCATTAAAGGTTTTTACTGTATAGTCATTTAGGGTGCATCTACACTCTGGATTCTATGGATTTGAAGTTTTATGAGGTTTTTAACCAAGAGGGCTGGTGCCTCACTAAATTACAACTCTCATGACCCATAGCATTGAGCCAAGATATAGTTAAGAAAGAAGGGAGGAAAATATAACAACAACAACAACAACAACAACAACAACAACAACACCAACAACAACACTTTATTTATATTCCACCCTATCTCCCCAAAGGAACTGAGGGCGGATCCCAGCATGTATACAGACACAGACAAACATTAAATGCCTTGGGTTGTTGTAAGATTACCTGGCTGTATGGCCATGTTCCAGAAGCATTCTCTCCTGACATTTTGCCTGCATTTATGGCAGACATCCTCAGAGGTTGCAAAGTCTCACAACCTATGACGATGCCTGCCACAGATGCAGGCAACATGTCAGGAGAGAATGCTTCTGGAACCTGGCCATTGAGCCCAGAAAACTCACAACAACCCAGTGATTCCGACCATGAAAGCCTTCAACAATACATTAAATTAGCTTGCTGTTGACCTATACAGCCTGAAAGACAGTTGCATCTGTCAAGTAGGAAATTTAGGTACTGCTTTATGCGAGGAGGCTAATTTAACTAATTTACGATGCATTAAAACCTTCCAGCAGCATGCAGAAGAATGAGGAAGTACTCCATCAAAGGACCCGGCGTCACAAGTGGACGGTGAAGTGGCAGCTCCCCCTGTGGCTGGAACTGAGCATACCCTCATGAAGCGAGAAAAAGCTGGAATGTTAAATTGCTTCTGTGTCTGTCTATATATGTTGTATGTCTAAATGGCATTGAATGTTTGCCATGTATATGTGCAATGTAATCCGACCTGAGTCCCATGCGGGGTGAGAAGGGCAGAATATAAATACTGTAAATAAATAAATAAAATGTTACCTTCCCACCAAGGCATTACCTATTGATCTGCTCACATTTGCATGTTTTAAAACAGCTGGGTTGGCTGCAGCTGGGACTAACAAGGGAAGCTCACCCAGTCCTGCAGATTCGAACTGCCAACTTCTGGTCAGCAAGTTCAGCAGCTCAACTGTTTAACCCGCGGCCCCACAATGAGGAATCGGATCTGTAATTTCAAATTTCCAAGGTACCTGGAGACCAGAGGATAGAAGGCATCCCAGGGTTTTTGTGGCAAGATTGATTCCAAGGGGATTTGCCATTGTCCCCCTCTGAGACTGAGACAGTGTGACTTGCCCAAGGTTTTGTTTTGGTTTTTTTGGGTTTTTTTTTTTTGTTGTTGTGTCAGGAGCATCCTGTTGTGAGAGAATTGGGCGTCTGCAAGGACGTTGCTCAGGGGACGCCCGGATGATTTTGATGTTTTATCATCCTTATGAGAGGCTTCTCTCATGTCCCCGCATGAGGAACTGGAGCTGATAGAGGGAGCTCATCCACCTCTCCCCGGATTCGAACCTGCGACCTGTCGGTCTTCAGTCCTGCCGGCACAGGGGTTTAACCCACTGCGCCACCGGGGGCTCCTTTGCCCAAGGTTACCCATTGGGTTTCACTCCTGGTCTTCTGGAGTCCAAGCACCACAATCAAAACCCAACAACAGGCTGGGTCTCCAGAAGAACGGGATTTAGATAGCTATCAAATCATGGTAGGTAGTGGGCTGTAGTTTAGGGGAGGCCAGACAATAGCTATCTATAAGGGAACTCTAAATGCTTCTCGTGTGAGCATGGGCCATCAGGTCACCAGTGAAGGCATGGGGACCCCATAAATTCATAGGATTTTCTTAGGAATTCTTGCAGGGGGCTTTGCAAGAAATCTGAAACAAAATCTACACCACTTGGGATTCATGGCGGCCTTCCATCCAAGTAACAAACCAAACTGAGCCTATTTAGGTGACTAGAGCAGGCATGGGCAAGCTTGGGCCTTCCAAGGGTTTGGACTTCAAGTCCCAGCATTCCTAACAGCCTCAGGCCCTTTCCTCCCCCTCCCCCGCTTACAGCTGAGGGGGAAAAGGAAGGGGCCTGAGGCTGTTAGGCATGGTGGGAGTTGAAGTCCAAAAGGCTTAAAAGGCCGAGGGGGGAAAGGAGGGGGGCTGAGGCTATTAGGAATGGTGGGAGTTGAAGTCCAAAAGGCTTAAGTGACTGAGGGGGAAAAGGAAGGGGCCTGAGGCTGTTAGGAATGGTGGGAGTTGAAGTCCAAAGGGCTTAGGTGACTGAGAGGGAAAAGGAAGGGGCCGGAGGCTGTTAGGGATGGTGGGAGTTGAAGTCCAAAGGGCTTAGGTGACTGAGGGGGGAAAGGAAGGGGCCGGAGGCTGTTCGGAATGGTGGGAGGGAGTTGAAGTCCGAAATACCTGGAGGGCCCAAGCTTGCCCATGCCTGGTGTAGATGCACCCCGTCTCCTGCCACGTACGCACTGGAGGGATTTACAAAACAAACCTAGAAGAGTAAACATTCATATCAAGCAAAGCCACAGCTAAAGTACTCTTGGGACCTTCAAGCCCCTCCGGTACTGAGGAACGGGCCAGCCCACCAATCCCCGGAAGGCACCTCGCGGCCTTGTCCAATGGCCTCGCAGGGATAGGGAAGGGGCGGGGCTTTTGCATCTCCCCCGGGCCCCGCCTCTCCACGTGGGGTCCCATTGAGAAGGCGACTCTGTTGGACTTGGTGCTGTTTACAAGCGGAGGCGGCCGAGAAGGAGCGGCGGCTCGAAGGCAGCGCCCAAAAGCCCGGCCCAGGAGGATTGCGGGGACTTCGGGAGAGTTTGGGGGAGCCTCTGGCAGAAAGGGAGCCCCCGGAACCCCCCGATCCCACCTTCTCCGCAGAGATCTGCGGAGGAGAAGGCCCAAAGGGTGGAAGGCAGCTCCGTGGGAAGGAGCACGACCTCAAGCGTCGCCCGGCTTTTGCAGAGAGGAGCTCCTGGTAAGTGCCGATGGCTAACATCTCTCTTTGGATTTAGGGAGAGGGCAGCCATCAAAAGCCTGGCCTGGAGCAACTCACTGGGGCTGAGGGTTTGGAGCCGGTCCCACAATTGTTTCCTGCCCCAAACAGGTGACAAAGGGTGGCTGGACACGGCCTCGTCACATTAGAGGGAAAAAATCCACTTAAAATCCGGTTGCCTCCTCCTGCAGAGTTATGGGGTTTGTAGTTTAGGGAGGGGCCTTTAACAGCCTCACTAAACTACAAACACCAGAATTCCGCAGGAGGCAGAAACCGGATTTTAAGTGGATTTTTTTCTCTAGTGCAATGCCGCTCGACCCCCACTTTAACTGCTGTGGCTCAATGGTATGGCATAATGGGGCTTGTAGCTTTACACGGTCTGTAGCCTCCTTTCCTAAGTAGTGCAGTCTACTTCAGCACTGTAGACTTGATGCCCTTTGAGCCCACTTTAATGAGCAGGGCTCGAGGTTGTGGGCTCCTGGGAGGTGTAGTTTGGGGAACCCCTTTTGGTCCAGGTGGTTGAAGACTCCCGGGATTCCACGGCCTTGAGTCGTATTAGTAACTACTTCATCACACGAGAGAATGAATCCACTTTGAATCCGGATTCTGCCCCCTGCAGAATTCTGGGGTTTGTAGTTTTGTGAGGCTGTTAAAGGCTCTTCCCTAAACTACAAAGCCCAGAATTCTGCAGGGGGCAGCAACCAGATAGAAAGTGGATTCATTCCCCAGTATAATAAGGCCTTAAAGTGGGCTCAAAGTGCATCGGGTCTACAGTATAGATGCACTCCAAGAAAAGATGGCCTCTTGGGATGAAGAATCTTTCTGTCAGCCTCTCTGACTATTTTATCACGCTAGAGAATGAATCCACTTTAAATCCGGTTTCTGCCTCCTCTCCTGCAGAATTCTGGGGTTTGTAGTTTAGGAAAGAGCCTTTAACAGCCTAACTAAAGTATAAACACCAGAATTCTATAGGAGGCAGAAACTGGATTTAAAGTGGATTCCTTCTCAAGTGTGATTGGGTCCTTGCTCTGTGGCTTAGTTTCTGATGAAAAGCAAAGCAAGCCATCAGCTGGGCCGAAGTCCTTTGGGGTTGCCTTTCCAAGGACCCCCTCCCAATTAGTTTTCCAGGCTTTGATCCTATTTCGAGGCTTAATCAATCTGCTGGGATATCCTGATCCAATTAATTGAGCTGTCGGCTAGTATCCTTAATACGAATCAATGCGCTTCAAATCCTCACTGTGTTGTGTTTTCGCACTCCCTCTTTGTTTTTCTCTGACTCCCCCCCCCCCCCCCCCAAGGTGGTTGAATATAGGTCAGTTTAGACTACTGGATGACAGACGTGTAGCAATGTATTTCTATTGGTTTTAGTTGTCTGAACTACTGTACAGTCAGCCTTCCTTATCCACAGATTCTACACCAGTGTTTCTCAAACTCTGCTCCTTCAGATGTTTTGGACTTCAGCTCCCAGAAATCCCAGCTAGTCTTACCAGCTGTTAGGAATTGTGGGAGTTTAAGTCCAAAACACCTGGAGGAGCAAAGTTTGGGAAATACTGCTCTACACCCACAGATTCCACCATCCATAACTTGAAAATATCCCCACAAAATTCCAAAATATAATCCTTGATTTTGCCATTTTATATAAAGTACTCCATTTTGGGGCTGCGGTGGTGCAGCAGGTTGAACCGCTGAGCTGCATTACTTGCTGATTGGAAGGTTGGCAGTTCAAATCCAGGCAGTGGGGTTAGCTCCCACTGTTAGCCCCAGCTTCTGCCAGCCTAGCAGTTAGAAAGCATTCAGATGTGAGTAGATCAATAGGTACATCTTTGTTGGGAAGGTGATGGTGCTCCATGCAGTCATGCCAGCCACATGACCTTGGAGGTGTCTACAGACAATGCAAGCTCTTTGGCTTTGAAATGGAGATGAGCAACACCCCCCAGAGTCGGACTCAGCTAGACTTAATGTCAAGGGGAAACCCTTTAAAAACTTCCACTTTACTATGCTGTTGTATATAATGAGACTTGAGCATCTATAGATCACGGTATTTTCTGGAACAAAACACCAGTGGGTATCAAGAGCACACTGTATTAGATGTTTTTAGATAGTCCTATATCAGGTTTACTTAGAAATAAGATAAATACAACAAATTCAGTGGGAGTCAAGCCCTAAAATCGCAGTGTATAAGATGTACCTAGCTTTGCAATTTCTTGTTTTTTCAAAACAGTAATGAACATTGTTACTACTGTAACAAGAAAAAAATGTAAACAAACTCATTGCAATGGTATCTGTGCTAGAAAAACATTGTTCTCCAGGGCTTAATTCTAACCCCAAAGGAATCTGTGGTCCCTATCTGTCATTTGTTGTTGTGTGCCTTCCATTCATTTCCAACTTATGACAACTCAAAGGTGAATCTATCACAGGCATTGTCAAACTATCCCTCATGTGCCTGGCTGGCTCCAAACCCATTCCCATTTTCCCATGTAGGTCCAGAGCCCCCTCTGCAGGCTGTGGGACAGGCCATTGGTGGGGGCAGGGATCCCAATCATATTTGTTTCTTCCTTCTTCCTCCAGGTGTTTTGGATAGCAACTCCCACAATTCCTAAAAGCCTCAAGCCCCTCAGCCACTTAAGCGGCTGAGGGGGAAGAGGAAGGGGCCTGAGACTGTTAGGAATTGTGGGAATTGCAGCCCAAAACACCTGGAGGGCTGAAGTTTGACCATACCTGCTCTATCATTAGGTTTTAGAGTAGCCCCCGGTGGCGCAGTGGGTTAAACCCCTGTGCTGGCAGGACTGAAGACCAACAGGTCGCGGGTTCGAATCCGGGGAGAGGCGGACAAGCTCCCTCTATCAGTTCCAGCTCCTCATGCAGGGACATGAGAGAAGCCTCCCACAAGGATGATAAAAAACATCAAAATCATCCAGGCGTCCCCTGGGCAATGTCCTTGCAGATGGCCAATTCTCTTACACCAGGAGTCACTCCTGACATGACAAAAAAAAAGGTTTTAAGAGTGCGTGGGACTTGTCCAAGGTTATCCAGTGGGTTTCCAGATCTGATCCAGAAATCAAACTCTGTTCTCCAGTCTAGTCCAATGAGCAATCTACTACACTATACTGTGCTCCTGAAGTTATACAGCCCAACAAAAAAAAGTATTTACGTGTTTTGGGGTTTTTTTTAGGCCTCTTCTTGGGGTTATTTGGGGCACTTATTCATAAAATTGCACTTGATAGACCACATCAGCTCTAATTTCTTGAATATGGTTATCATGCTTTGTTTTTATGGGGAAGGAGGTGGTGACTGGCGTACATTCTGTATCTCAAAAACTGGAGCTGACGAGGGAGACAGGCCATTTTTTAAATCAGCAGGACAAACATACCCAGAAAGAAGACTTAACATTTGAGGCACCAATATGTGTGTTGGGCAATGTTTTAAAGGCATATTATCTAAGTATTCATCAGAGTGATTTGCATCAGTTGGCTTTCTTCAAGCCGATGCTTTGAACTACAACAACTGTCAACACACAGTGGTCAATGATGATGGGAATTGTTTGAAAGGGGAACAGTCTTTTTTTGTCAGGTGTATGCTACATTGCTGTTTTTTTTTTCTAATGCAAAATGATCTCTGGTCTGGTGTACATTATGGGGTGGGGGAGAGAAGCTTTTCTGTCCTGACCCATCTGTTCAACCCCTGGAAATCATGTCTATTTCTGCAAGAACTGTAGTAATCTGAAATAATTAAAAACGTAAGTGTGACCTGCTACAAAGTGTTGGAGAGTGTAAAGTGATCCTTCTCAACTGAACATGTTTTTCCATGAGAATTATTTTTTCTCCTCCACCAGCCCAGCAATGTCAATATTCTGCAGCCATTGAGCATGTTCAATGTATTGTCGAAGGCTGTTATGGCCATAATCACTGGGTTGCTGTCTGTTTTCCAGGCTGTATGGTCATGTTCCAGAATGGATCATGTTCATTTCTCATTGGACCCTTCTGAAGTTTTGTCTCTCCTTAGTTTTATCTTAAGGCTTTGCTTCCTGGGTTGGCAAAGTGTCCAGTCTCCTAAGTCTGCTAATACTTCCCTTTTCATGTTGATTAGCAAATCTACAAGTTCACCGGGGCAGGGTACATTTTGGTTTATTTAGGATGAGAACTTACTAGAGTTTACACAATTTGAATGTGGATCAAAATGAAACATTGAAATAATGTGATAGAGAGAGCAAGGGCAAACATGCTGTCACTGGGATTCCAGTTCCCACTGGTTTTGCTGCTGATGCTTGCCTGATTAAATAAGAATGGGCACACTTTCAACTAAACATGAGTTGGCTCATTCACATGGTCACTGTCACACTCCCTGATGTTCTGGACGATCTGATGGGTGTATGTATGAATTTGCATGGATCCCTCCCTTCAAGCTTCTTACTGTCTGGTCATGCTCTTGGCCATGCTGGTTTGGGGGATTTGGGGAATTGTAGTACAAAAAAGAGCTAGCATATGTGGTTTATTGCCTTTTGTTCTGTTGACTGTAATAAAGAGATTGATTGATTGATTGAAATAGATTAAGGACTCCAGATGTAGTGTTAGACTTTTGAATACCCTCCTCCATAGGAGCTGCAGTGGTGCAGTGGGTTAAACTCTCGTGCCAGCCGAACTGCTGGCCTGAAGGTTGGTGGTTCAAATGTGCAAGATGAGCTCCCATCTGTCAGCTCCAGCTTCCCTTGAGGGGATATGAGAGAAGCCTCCCACAGGATGGTAAAGCAAATGGGCAACTCTTGGGCAATGTCCTTGCAGACAGCCAATCTCTCACACCAGAAGCGAATTGCAGTTTCTCAAGTTGCTTCTGACATGATTAAAAACCCTCCTACATTAAAAATAAAAATAAGATTGGAATATACTAAAATTAGTGCACAGTTTTGAATGCATCTCTCTTTTAAACTGATCTAATGCTCACATCAGCAATGCCACAGTCATATTGAAGAGGGAAAGGATAGAAATAAAAAGACTAAAAGAAAACACCTTCAAATTTTACAAGTACAATATTGATATGCAATTGAAGACTCCTCTATAAATTCATCACAAAAGATGTACTTGGTTCATTTGGTAAATCTGTTCCTTGCTCAGTTTGGTGAACCAGGTTGCTTTCTTTCTTCTTTACTATAAGTGAGTTTCTACATGCCTTCCCCTGAGCACATCTTTCTGCAAATTCCTCTGTGTACAATTAATACATATGAGCGGGAGCAATGCTTACCTGTTTTCCTGTTAGAAATCTTCCTGTTAGAAGATTTATTTTGCTTGGGGAGGCAATTCATATGTATAAAACACTCCAGCCCAGTACTTCTAGAACAAATGGTATGGTTCAGAATTCCATCATAACAGTGCCCCCCTCTCCCAAAAAGGCAGTATTCGGCTTTGTTCTGGATGCGTGAGCTTCTGGATACGTGAACTTTATGAGTGGGGAATACAAGAGTGGGAATCTTATAGCCATCAAGACATTGGATCCCTAGCATTCCTCACCACTGAGTGTGCTGTCTAGAATTGCTGGGATTTGCAGTCTCACATGATCTGGAAGATTACATGATTCTCAGTTTTGGAGTAGAGAGATAAAGCTAGCATATCTGAGCACACCCAACCTCCATTCCCTGACCTTGCCAAGTTCAGCTGTAATGTTTGTAGGGGCACTCTTATTTGTGTTCAAATTCATGTATTGGCAGAGATAATTCAGAAACTCTCATGGTGTTGAGTTCTGTTCCCAAAGGGTGTCACTATAAAGCAGTGGTTCCCAACCTGTGGTCTATGGACCACCTGTGGTCTGCACGAATGAAAATATGGTCTGTGGCCTCACCATTACTATACCAATGCCTTGAAACCATGCATCAACAAGAGAGACTGGTCTTGCAAAACCCTCTTACAGTGCCAATGCAACAGGGATGTCAGGAGGGGAGAGGCTGACTACCACTGAAAGATTACTACTGCCACATCAGCTCTAGATTATAAAATATGGTTTTCTGTGGGCGAGCAGATGATAACTATTGGATGGTATATTTTATGTGTCAGAAACTAGAAGTTAACCAAAAACTGATTTGTAAACCCTTTTGGTACTAATGTTGGAAAATGGTCCCTGGTAGAGTGGTCCCTGGTTAAAAAGAAAAAAAGAAAAGAGCCACGGCTATAAATGAATCAAATGAGCATGTTGCATATCCAATAAGAAATATACAAATTAAAACTTCCTTTAGTCCCCAAATTTCTAACGTTGAGAGTGAACCTTTAGAGCCACTCACACCTAGGCATTGCATCTTTACTGTGCTTCCTTGAGTAGCTTTGTCACCTTTTCTCTCTTTTGCATTCCTAGGCTGTATTTATAAATACTGACATGAAGTATTTGTTTAGTAGGTAGTGTTCTAATCCACCACCCCCCCCCCCCCCCAAACTTCCACATGGCTACATTTCTGCCTGTTTCTCTGTCCACTTGTAGTCTATGTGAATTCTAGAAAATAAATGCATGTACTTCTCATACATTCAGAATTAACTACTATCTTGTTGCGGTGGTCTACCATTGTGATGAAATAAATTCACACTTTTTTGAATTATACCCTAAAGGAAACATTTCCCATCTGAGTTGGGAAGCTAAGCAGGATCAGCTCTGGTTAATATATGGATGCGAGAGCACTAATGAATCCAAAGTGCTGTCGGCTATATTTCAAAGGAAGGATCTGGCATAACCACCTCCAAGTGCGTTGTCTAAGAAAACCCTATGAAATTCATAAAGGTGCCATAAATCAACAGGCAGTTCAAAGACATACACACTATTTTGTACTGCTGATAGGAGAGGAGTATTACCCTATGGTTGAATTATCTCCTATCCAATAAACCCACTATACAACAAGAAAATAGTTAAACATAGCTCTCATACATATAAACTAAATTTGGTGTATTCCACTATCTTTTTTTTCTTCGTGTGGGTACTTTAAAGAATCTGATCCAATTTCGTCCAATTGGACGAAAATGATGCATAAATGGTACATGACACCACATAAATTAAAGAAATAATATAAAAATTTAAATTCCAAATGTTGGAAATGTGGACAGATTGAACTTTTTACCACATGTGGTGGTCATGTAATAAAGCAAAAGCATTTTGGAAAGAAATACATGAAAAACTACCAAAAGTATTAAAAATAAAGATACTATTGAAACCAGAGATATTCTTATTAGGAATAAATGAACAAAATTAGAAAGCAATATAGATAAACTCCTCTTCCTAGCAACAACAACTGCAAGAATTTGTTATGCGAAAATATAGAGAAAATTGGACATACCCAAATTGGATGATTGGAATAAAAAATTCATGGACATAAGGTACATGGATAGATTAACCTATTTGATATCTAAAGGAAAGATAAGGGGGAAAACAGACTGGAAACTTATAACAGAATACTTGAAATAAAACCAGCAATTAAAGAAGGAAATAAAGTACTCACCATCTAAGAGAAAAGAAGAGGGGGAGAAAAGAAGGAAAGAAAAGAAAGAAGAGGGGGACGGTGAGGAAAGAAGGAAAAGAGGAAAACCCTCCAGGAAGAAGCTCGGAAGCGAAAACTTTTTCTCTACTTTTTTTGGCTGTTTTCTTTTCTTTTTTTATTGCCTTTTATCTACACCTTTATCTTTTTTCTCTCTTTCTTTTTTCTCTTTTTTAAACTCTGCAATCTGTAAATACTCAATAAAGATTATTTATTTATTTATTTTTAAAAGAATCTGGTCCAATTGAAAAGGAAATATGGCAAAGCTTGAGAAAAAAATGTTCTCTGCATGATTTATAATGAAAGGGAGGGTTCTTTATCCAGTTCTTCTCAAGGTTCAGCTAGCTGGTCTGCTGCCATATAAAAAAGATCATCATGATCTTATTGTTGAGTACCTGAATCTTGTGCCATCTAGATGCTTCGGTTTGAAGCATCAATCATTCCCAGAGAACAAGGCTATAGCTATGCCAACTAGGAAATAGGAATGATGGGAGTTGGAATCTAAAACAGCTGGAGGGCACCATGCTTGGAAAGGCTTCATTAAAACAAACCCCTGATTCAAGTCAAGAAAGACTTGGCAGCTTTTCCTTGGGAACTGGCAATAAACACCTATAGAAAAACAGACAATGTTTAGACTTATCCTCAGAATAATCTGTCAGACAATCATCTTCTGTTTTGTAAAATATTTTCAGTGACACCATCAGTATAAAAAGTATAAAAAGAACCCACCTGATCTTGGAAACCAAATAACCCTGGTTAGTACTTGAATGGGAGGCCACCAACAAATACCAGGTGCTGTAGGCTATATTTTAGAGGACAGAACTGAACTGGCAAAACTACTTCTGCGTGCTCCTTGCTTAAGGATACCCTATGAAATTAAATGGGGCCACCATGGGTCAATAGGTGACTTGAAGGCACATAGACACAGACACGCCCAGTAGATTTTGATCCAATCAGACAGCTTTAGGGAAGCTGGCAGTCTTATTTACTGCAAAAGAAAACAGGCTTAGATGTACAGATATACCTCAGTTAACAAAGTAGATGTGTTCCTTGGCATTACTTCCTTTGGTTCTAGAGGCAATAATTCTGTGGAAAGAATAGGGATAGGTGATGAGAATGATTCTTCAACATGTTTCAGCATTTTTTCAAGCTAAAGACTAATAATATATGCATGTGCAGAATAACCAGAATAAGTAACTTTTCCAGAGATAAAAAATATTTTTGAATTTTGTAAAGACCTCCTGAAGTCATCTTCCAAAATGCCTTCAGGGATAACTGTTTTCAGCAACCTTCCGTTTTATTATAAAATATATTTTGCACACTAGACTTAGAGATCTATGATTTTTTCACAACCTTTAGGGTGACTGGTGAGGCACTCTTGTCTGCTCTTTTCCTTTTTTTCTCTGATTTGTAATGGATTCTGGAGGCAACTGCTCTTTACTTTATCTGTTGTAAGCAGGCACATCCTTCTACAGTAGTTAGCACAGAATTCTTTATTAAAGAATGTTAAGGCGTGATTTAATGAATTGTTTACTGCAGACATGAAGCTGCAACATGATACTGCAGACACAGAAAAAAAATGTTTCTCCAGCCTACCTTCACCATCCTGCCAGTGCTAGCTAATGCTTCTCATAAACTTCCAGCTAGACTAAAGAGGAATGTAGGACTAGGTAGGTCTAAAAGGCCTGGATAGGAAAGAGCTTTATTTATTTATTTACTTCATTTCTACTCTGCCTTTCTCGACCCCAGAGGAGACTGAAGGTGGCTTAAAATCCTGCAAAAATGCAGTGCTTTAATGTATGAAGTTTTGTTAACTTAAGTATGCCTGTATAACTTCTAAGTATGCCTGTATAACTTGGAAGGCTATATTGAACTGTAATTCCTAGAAAATCTTAGCTAGAATGGTAGCCATGCTGTTATAGAATGTTGATACTTGCAGTGCAAAGAATTGATTACCCCAAATCTGTTGCCAGTTGGATCATGATGCAAAATAATATCTAACAGAAAACACCCATAGAATTGCGCAAGAAACTCATAAGCAATTTGATGGATTTGTGGTGGGGGGGGGGGGACACACGTGTTTTGTTTTGTTTTGTATCAGAGTCTGGTCTTTCATGCAGGTCTTTTTACATATAGAAATTGTTGCTAAGGCTTAATCTTAGCAGCTTAATGAGGAAGCAGAGGAAAGGGTTCATTTTTAGTCACTGTTGTGACCTCAGTTACTTTTGTTGATCTGTTAAACTTCCTCTGGATATTTCCCTGTAGAACCTGACCTACCACTGGTCCTTTTCTATCCTGTGGTCATTGCGTTAATAAAAGCCCCCCCCCCCCCCCCAGAAACTTATTGGAATCCTGAGTAGGAATAGTAGAGGATTGTTTTGCTGGACACCAGAATCTTCTAGACATTCCAGATTCTATCACTTTCTTCTTGGCAGGTTGTACTTCTTCCTCATACCTTCAAAGAACAGACTTTACATACATTAATTCTTAGTGATTCTAAGGTAGGCCAGTACTATTAATCCCATATATGTGATGGTTGAAAAGGGAGGAATGGGATTGAGAAACAAAACATCTGTAAAAAGTAGGCAGCGTCCAATTACCAGTGAGTGAAGAGTGCAAAGAAATAATGTATGGAGTTTTTAAGATGATTAGAAACTATTTTTTGTTGTGGGGGGAATAAATGCAAGTTATTTCATAAGAAAAAATGTTTGTAAAGAACAAGAACTTGAATTATCACCTCAGCAAAATACTTTCTTTTGGGCAATTCATGTACTTTTCCCCTTTGGTATTTCTTGAAGGTCTACCTCATTCTTTTATCTTTGGCTGGTTGGTTTGGTAAAAAGATACAAATTCAGTTCATTGGAAGAAAGGGCAGTATGGCAACAGCCAGTAGTCATCTGTAACCTGTTAGCAGATCATTCCAAAAATATAACGTTAAAGGTTGCCACATTTGCAGTTGCAGCCCAAAAAATCTGAGCTAAGTTAGTAAAGTCCACAGCGGAGGCTAGAACTGGAAATAGTTTGAGATGATACAAATCAGACATTAGTTATTTTTATCATGTCACTGCTACTATAATTTTAAAGAGCTAGTATATGGAATCAGTTTTAATATTTATATTGGAAAGTGCTTATTGTACTTACTGTATTGTACTTTTAAAAGTTATATATTATGTGATGTCATAGCCTATGGCTGGTACAATAAACAATTCATTCAGAATTGAAGTTTAAACCAAGGGTATTTTATCTTATTGGGGCCTGAATAGCCTAAAGGCACCAGATTCCATCTGATCTTCAAAGTTAAGGAGGGTCAATCCAGTTTAGTACTTGGATGAGAGATCACCTACAAATACAAGGTTCTATGGTCTACATTTCAGAGGAAGGAACTGCCAAAACCATCTATTGGTATTCCTTGCCTAAGAAAAACATATGATATTCATAAACTGATAGATTACTTGAATGCAAATATTATAAACACACACACACTATCATTATGTTCTTAATCATTAAGCAGCATCAGTCAATTTCTTTCAGAAGCTGACCATTGACTTTGGGAAGGGAGGGGGAGCTTGAAAAGATGAGGAGGATAAGTGAGACATCCACTAAGTCTGTTGTTTGTATGTTGGGGACAGGGAAGACCGTGGAAGTGTATGCAGCCGATTGGCTGGACTTTTTCCACTAAGTTTGCAGCATTTAAAGAATAGCATATGGAAAAGTCAGTTCATTGCCTAAAGAGCTTGAATCTAAATAAGGCTATGGACAGCAGTGTGGTGACTTAAGGAAGAGAAGAGTCAGGACTGACCCCAGTAATTCTGCTGCCCGAGATAAGTGATGAGATGGCATTCTCTACTCCACATTCAGAAGCTGACTTTATTGGCAGTTGAAATTTGTCCCTGATAATGGATAGTGTCTGTCAACATTTCACCTGAAGATAGCAGATTAGGCACTCCTTTGTACAACATAATTGTAAGGCTGTGATTCAGCTGCCATTGGCTGTTTCCAGTGGTATCACTAGGGGGTGCAGGCAGTGTAAGCGGCAATGGGTGACACTATCAGAGAGGAGAGGGTGACACCAATATGGCTGTCTGTATAAAGTTTGTGCAGTGTTTCAACAAAAAAATATTAGTTTTAATTAAAATAATCCCTGAGGATTTTACATAAGTCCAGTTAAAATGAACCGGATCTGCAGCTTCAAGGATAAACCCCTATGCCAATTTAGTTTTTTATCCTTCTAAGGCACATACACTTCAGTCAGAATTGGTATTATTAGCCAATTATAATGATGCTTTCAAGCACACGTTTTTGTCTCCAGGTGCTACTGGCATGAAGGCATTTTTGATTTTTTTTAAAAAGACAACTTTTCTGAGGTTTTTTGCTATAGTGTTGTGGCATGCTCTGGTATAGAGCGGAACCTATGGGGTGGACACCACGCCTTACTTCTCTGGGTGACACCAACCCTAGTGATGCTATTGGTTATATTATAAAGAATCTGGGATTTTGTGAAGTCTCTGACCAATAATTCTGAATACTGCTTCCTAAACTATAGATCTCAGTATTCTGTAGGATGAATTTCTGATTCTCTATTTAGGTGGTTGGGAACAGGGTCTGTGATTCATTCCACATTCTTCTCCAAGAAAGAAAGAAATGCTATATAGCGCTATAGAGCTTATTGGTTCTCTCAGATATCTTCCACTTGATTTCCTTATCTCATGTTGCCTATGTAGAACTGATCCTGGGAGCAAAGGTAGCAAAGGAAAAAATGTTAACAGATTCAAGGCTACATTTTAGTTGCATATGAGACTCGCTACAAAGTTGAAGGCAAAAGGTTTTAGGGATGTGTGGTTTGTGAGCTGGGATTTGAAGCAAAAAACAGGGAATGCTGAGTGTTAGGGGACCAAACTGCATGAGCATCTATCAAGCTAAAGAGATGCAGACAAATTTCAATATTGAATGCTTCTAAAGAGTCCTGATTGTGGAGCAAGAGGCCTGATTTTTTGGTCCATGACTTCAAAAAGCAATACTGAGCAACCTTCTGTAACCCTTGGATGGGGGAGGCTCAGATCAAGCCAAATTGAAGTGAGTGTAAGCTCTGTTGTTCCAAGTAGCTTAAGTAAAATGGATTATGAATTGGCATCTGTCTGTTGTGTCTGACACTTGGCTTCCAGCTCAGTTTAGGGTATTGTAAATGAATTGCTGGTGCAGAGGAAAGGTTTCTGCAGCGCAGCTGTGATTCTTAGGTATCTACAAACATGCCTTTTGCAAGACGTTGATATCATTATTTGTATTGTTTCAATTCACTATCTTATTTTTGTTTTCTTGCAGTAACACTTGAGAGGGGTTCTTTTGGAAGAGGGCATGAGATTCCATGCCTCTGGAAAAAAACCTTTTATAAATGTGAATTGCTATATTTTCCCCAATTTCTACTTCCATCCCTTATATTTATTTATTTTTCATATACAGCACCGTAGTTTTCCCATTATTTTTTCTGTAATTCCCAATTGCATCACTCTACAAAATAAAAAAAATGTTAGTAAAATTTCCATGTTCTGCACTATTTACAGTGCAGTATCTTTTTTTACCCACAAAGATCAGGGGGTAAAAAAGCTACCATTCATGTCATCCTAATGTTTTGCTACCTTTCTGCTGCTTGATGTCTAAGAGTTTTTGGTGCCACCCTAAAAACTAAATGACACAAGCTTTTGATGGCACAATCCACTTCTTCAGATATACTCATTAATGTTTATGTCAATTTTTAAAATTTCTAGGGGAATTGGAGGAATTTATGTTGCATTTTTTGTAAAGTACAGCTTTCTCTCTGTTATTATTTTCTATACTTATAATTTCCTGTTCATTGAGCCTGGGTCATGTAGCCACCCCTTATTTTTATTCATACCTCCCACAGTTCAAAATTGACATTAGCTGAAGCCTTCTCATTTTGGGTATGGTCGTTTTTCTCCCCTCTTCTGTCTCCTTTCTCAGGTAATTGTAGAGGTGGCCTGTCTAATTATATAGTAGGGGCATGGTCACTGTGACTTTCTTCTTCTTCTGAGGCTGCCTGCTATTGAGATCTACTTAGCTGGCTTGTTCTGGACTGATGAGATGTGCTTCTCCTCTCTGTGGTATTTCCCATAAATTACCACCACATTTTAAGAGGCAGAGATGCAAGACACTGAGCAGCTACTCATAGAAATGGCATTGTTGGGTTGTCTTGGGGGGGGGGGGGATGTTTTCCTCTTTCAGGTTGTTTCCAAATGAGCTAGGTGCTTTTGTATTGATGCAAGAAATGATGTTAGATGTAAAAAAGAGCATTTTGTTTCCCCAAGAAAACTGCCCAAAGCTTTTTCTGTAAAGACAGTATCTCTATCTCATCCTTAAGCCTTACCATAAGAGTGCAAGGCTGTAGTCCTCCAGCTGTTGGCATCACTCTTTTCTTCACAAAATCTTATAATTTTCTGTTCTGTCTATTTTTCTTGCTTAACTCCAGTGTATCTCATGATTGGTTCAATGTATGATGGACAGTATTGAAATGAAGAACTTTCGTCATAACAAAAGACAGGTTGTTGCATATTGTTGATTAATTGACCAGCATTTCTGTAATAATCCTTAACCTTTGTTGCTAGATATCTCAGCATTTCACCCCTGCTTATGGTGACCCTATGAATGGGGAACCTCCTAAAGACTAGTCAGTCCACCCATGATGGGCTCTTCCTCTTCTCCTCTTCCTGCAGTTTTGTCTAGCATGTTAATGCTAGACAAGTTAATTCATGACTTGGGAAAACCCTAAAGTGATAATCCTGTCATGGGATTGTCTTGGCAAGGTTTGTTTAGAGACAATTTACAATTGCCTTCTTCTGAGGCTCAGATTATGACATGCCCAAGATTACACAGTGGGCTTCAGTGACTGAGTGAGGAGACAAACCCTAGTCTCCTGCAGTCCTAGTTCAATGCTCAAACCACTATACCATGCTGGCTCCCAGGATGTTCATATATACCAGCAGAGTTGTGTTTACTTATTTGCATAATGGATTATTATTCCCCAACTCACCTAGTTAAAAGATTGAGAAAATATTGTGTGTTTGTGTGTACATGTACACTTTCATTATGGGCTAAGGATTGCACATAAGGCAGCCTCTGAGGAAGCATAGCCTCTTGCACTTAATTTTAGGAGTTGTGTTAGTTTTTTGATGCCAAGATCCCTTCTGAGAGGACCTGGAATGAATTGCCCATTACAGTTCCTGGGTAAAGATGGGAGCTATAATAGTTGTACTTGTATTAACAGGAATGCCATTCTTACTTATCTTCTGGTGTTGGACCATTTTGATACATACAGTCGTCATATTTTTCAAGTTTACATCAAAAAATAAAGATGAACTTTCAAAGAAACAGAAAGATGGCATGGAATTGTAGGTCCCAAATCAAAGGCTCCATAGGTAAGTACATCTAGAATTCAGATTAAACCTACAGGCACCTTATGAATGAGTCTTGTAACTCAATATATTGTTAAGGTTGTTGTGGAAGATTGGCAATTCCCACCCAGTAGCATTGGACTGTCTATTTCTTTCTTTCCTGGATGAAACCTGCAGACCAACAGCTGATGCTCACAGACCAAAATAGATCCAGGGATCTTTGCTTTGAAGTTTTCCTGGAGTGAAACCCTTTTATAACCAGTGGTGCGATCCACACTAAAAAAGGAGGAATCTGTAGGTTTAAGGACTCACCCGGACATGCAGAAATATCTCCTTTCCCTTCCAGACTACATACAGTCCATAAAGAAAAGGACATGTACAAACTTCAGGAAAGACTAAGCTTTTTAGTGACCATAGAAAGTTGGAGAAAAGAAAAGAAAGGTAACCAGGGGGATAGACCTTGGAATGGAATATGCTGGAAGAGGGCTTGCCTAGAAGAAAGAATACTCCTCACTAACATATTATTGCAGATCCTTCTTGTAATTCTGTTTCAGAATTATTCAATATCATTCCATACTGTGAGGCATTTATTTGTACAAGCTCACTGTATGGAATGATATGTATCCACTATGATCCCATACACACAACACCTTGCAAGCCAACTGCCTTGTGAAGATGTTTCTGACATAATTGATGGAAGGGCAGGATGTGGAAGGTTGCCCTATGAAGATTACCTGCCAATATGCTTTCAGTTCTTTCATAGTCAGTGCAGGACAATTACCTCAAGGGTTTGTGTTCCTTCTATTGATTAATCATACCAAGTGATGGCAGGGGGAGCTATTTTAATGGTTTACCCCAGTCTACAAAAAGCACCCTATCACTTAGCATGTTTAGCATCTGTACATAGCAGACTAATGTGACAAATAGTTGTTACAAGAAATGGAGCAGGCTGGGTATTTGGCATATTTCATGGTATTATTTAGTTGATACACTGGGGGAAAATATTTTCTTCAGCAGAAACTCAAAAGATTTTAAATTCTTGAACCCAGAACATATGTTGCCCATTCGAATTTCTAATAGCATCCAAAATGTAGAAACTGGAAAGATTCCTGAAATCTTTCTCCCTCAGATCCCTGCTCTTTTGGAAATATCTGTTAATGCCCTTGTTTGAAATGTTTTACCTACCCTTTTGAGGAGATAGGAGTTTTTATCTGTAAATGCTACTCGCTGACCCTGAAATTACCTATCCTAATCCTCCTTTGATTTATTATGGTGACTGCCAGTCACCATTCATAGGTTCCAGAGGCTACAAGGTTAAGAATTCTAATTTATCATCTGAGCATCTCTGACATAATACAGACAAGTTTCAGCTGCCATCCTTTATCTGGAAACCAAATTACACCCATCGGCCCTATCTGTTCCCTGTCCTGACTTCCATGGTAGTAGGGAAGGACTAGAGGATTGCTGATAGATGTGGCATGTTGAAAGGTCACTTGTTGGTCATCGCCACTTTTTGTTGTTGTTGGAATTGAATATGACTAACAAATTTTGAAAAAAACCCTCTGTCTCAGAGTGAGACACATCATAGCCCCCGGACTATAATTTCCACTAGGTTTTCCAGTAGTAAAGGTTATTTGGAGTTAGAATCATAGAAGTATAGAGGTGGAAGAGACCACAAATACCATCCAACTCCCTGCTATGCTGAAATCCCAACAGATGACCATCAGCATGTTTTTAAAGATCTTCAGAAAAGGAGACTCCACCACACTCCAAGGCTATGTATTCTACTATCATAAAATTCATACCATTAGGAAGTTATTTCTAATGTTTAGGTAGGATTTTCCCCCTATAGTTTGAAGCTATTGCTACATATCCTAACCTCTGGAGCAGCAGAAACCTGGCTCCATCTTTAATATAGCATATTTTTAAATATTTAAACATGGAGTTGGAGTTGAACAAAATGTGGAAGGCCACACTTTGTCTATCTCTGCCTGTCTCTTGGCAGATTTATTGATTTTCTATTATTCTAGTTCTATAAATCTTTCCATAAGAATCCCACAAATCTAGAAAAGATTGGAAATGTGCCTTCACTGGAACATTTAAGCAGAGCCTAAATAACTCTATGTCAATGATGCTGTATTTACACCCTACACCAGGCCTACCCAACATGTAGCCCTCCAGGTTGTGCAGGCCTGCCCTACATTGTGAATCCTGCACTGATTCATTGTGAATCATGCACTCTTCCAACTACCGGTATATGTTTCTAATTTTCTATCTGAAATATAGATATTAATGTCCTAGTTCAGAGTTGCCTGTCCAGACTGTAAGTCGGTGTGTATACTTGTAACACGCAGCATGAACATTAATTAGATCAGATTAAATTGAAATAAAGGTTTTATGACTTTGTTAGATGATGCTATATAAATACAGGGCGTTTCAAAAAGATGACCCAATTTGAAATTATTATATCTCTCCAACCATGAATGAGTTTGATAAGCAAGTCTTCAGATTTTGCTTCCAAGAGATGTTGTGTCCTGTGTTCACAATACTTTGAAGGAGCTGTAGACTGATCATTTTCTGATAAAACTTTAATGCCAGTTTCCAGAAAAGTTATCTCCTGGAATCTAAACACTTTCTAGAACGAGGATGTTTGGAAACCTATCCACCACAGATGTTATTGTAGATGGGAATTGCTTTGAAGCCATGATGGAATGGAACTGATCATTTCCCTTTGTCTCTCAGGTGTGTCATCAATTCTGCCACCAACTGTTCACCACCAGTTAACTTCCAGTCCTTGTCATCTCTGCTTCGTGCTCTTGTGACTTTTGGCTAATATGAAATCTTCTCTAGAAGATGGAAGTAGAAAGCGTAGAGACACTATTAATTTTGAGAACAGTCTTTTCTAACAGCAATAAAGTTCAACCAAATCATACTTTAATTCGAATTGTTGCTGTTTTAGATATGAGTGAAAAATAATTGTTTATTTGTGAAGAATAATAGGTTATTTACGTTTGTATTGTCAATTATTTTGTTATTAAGTTTAGAGTTAGGTTGCCTTTTTGTATATTCTTCAATATGTATTGTCGAAGGCTTTCATGGCCGGAATCACTCAGTTCTTGTGGGTTTTTTCGGGCTATATGGCCATGTTCTAGAGGCATTTCTCCTGACGTTTCGCCTGCATCTATGGCAAGCATCTTCAGAGGTCTGCTGGAGGTCTTCTTCAATATGGTTTGTTCTGATGTAATTATGTTTGAATGTTTTTTCCCTTTTTGGCATTGAATCTTTGCCATACATGTTGGAAACCGCCTTGAGTCCCTTTGGGGAGATAGGGCGGACTACAATATAAATTATTATTATTATTATTATTATTGTTATTGTTATTATTGTTATTATTGTGGTACCTTTTAACAACTTTCACTCATCGCCTCATCACATGGCAGCTGGAGGTGCTCTGTTTTGTAGAGGAGCGTGGGGAACCCGGTCCCTCACGTCTCACATCACCCAGCTCCAGCTGAGGGCAATCGGATGGGGGAAGTGTGAGCACATGGCTTCCCCTCATGAATTCCAGTGGCAAGATGGGAGCCCTCCTGTGTTGCCCTAGCTGTGGTATGTGCTGGCTCCATCCTCCTCCACCCACGGAGCCACACTGGCATAATTGGATGGGAGCTGGCTGGCTCGGTAGGTAACTGGGGCTAAATGCGGCTACATGCGCCAATTTAGCCCCAGTTGGCGCATGCAGCCGCATTTAGCCCTGTGTGAAGAAGTTGTCAGCTGGGATTAATTATTGAGTTGAGACCTAGACTTAGGGCTCTCTGTATAAATATTTGTCAGTATTGGACACTCCTCAAACTGTGGACACAAGGAGGAATATGTGATGTGTCTTTTAGTATTGTGATGCTCTATTCCAAAGCAGCTGAACCCTATAGGACAGTGGTTCTCAACTTGTGGGTCCCCAGATATTTTGGCCTTCAACTCCCAGAAATCCAGAAAACAGCTGGTAAACTGGCTGTTAGATTACAATACACATATAAAATACAAAAGCCCATAAAATCACAATTTTAACATTAAAAATACACTTAACTTTCACTCCCCAGCACAAACCAGCTCAGTTTCCCAAGTCACAAATAAAAAACAAACTCAAAAAATATTTTCACTTAAGTGTATTCATTTCTATCATAAATATATATCTTCCAGTGCTGTATAAAGCAATATCAACATTCCAAAGAATGCTTTCCTTTGTTTTAAATTCTATTATAAATCTTAGGTTATTTTTTACATTAAAACACATATGCATTTTTTTCATTTCAATTTCTAGTGTTTATTCCAATACTGAAGCCCTAGGTAGGAGGCTACAATCAACTTAACTGCCTCTCATTTTACTAATCTGCCTTTTTGTGGATGCTCTTCCAGAACTGTCTATTTGGACAGTTCTGGAATGCTTTTGTGAATGGTGACATGATACCGATGGTGCCATTGGAGATTGCTGAAATAAAATTTTGACAGCTCTTTAGAGTTTTGCTTTTGGGATGCTGAAACCAGATAGCTCTAGAAGATGCTTTTAAACGCAGTTGGCAGTGCAGTCTTACATCTGCTTAATCAGATAGAAACATCACTGTATCCGATATTACTTACTCCTTAGTACGTTTGGTTAGGGTTTTAATTTTAACAGTAAGCAAGCCCTTCCTGTGTTTCATGCCACCAATTCATTTCCTGCCAATCTTTGTCATTAAGAAAGTGTTATGTCTGTGTACAAGTTAACACTATAAACATCCTTTTTCTAGGTTAATGGGAAACATTTATGGGTGGGAATCCACACATTCTTGTTACTTATTTTTTTTAATTGTATGTTTTACAGATATTTTCATGAGAGGAAAATTTTTGTTCCTAGTTATTCTCCACTCTAAGGAAAATGTATTATTATTCACCTTTCTACTTTACTTAAGGTTTTTTTTTTTTTGGTAACACCTGCCAGAAGGTTGACTGGGGGTGAGAGGAATATAGTAATTTATCTGAGTGCTATGTTGACCACCTGTACTTTAATAAAAGGTTGACAATGACAACACCATTCAGCATTCTATTAATTTGCCATAATTGTAGTTGCTCTCTGGCTTCTCCATTCTCACAACCTGACAAGGTAGACTTTGCCTAAGCCTTCCTTAAGAATGATATATTAGTTTAATTCTTCATCAGCACACTGAGTCTAGAGCAGAGCTCCATTGGGCAGAAGAATGTTAATGTTAAAAATGGTTCATGAGCTTGAAATGTCTAATTACTTATTATCGTCTATGGACATAGTTAAAATGTCCTGTGTGTCTACCCACAAGTTTTATATACCTGCCTTGGGTTGACACTTCAACAAACTCACTTGGCTTGTAGGCCTTAGGACAACACAACTCAACAAAGACCTCACAGTCATATCATTGCTTTTCCCATGCCCAAACTTGCCCTCTTCCATGGTGTTCCATAACTTGGGCTTTACTGTGCCACCCATAATGCTGCCTACTTTGTATGGATTCCACAAAGCCATTCCATGTTACTTGATGTTCTCATAGTACAAAATTGAATCAGTTGGCCAGCTTTTCAGAAATCATATTGGGTGGCTGTTAAATCAATATTCTCCCTCAACTAAAGAACTCCCTTGTTGAGTAGGATAATTTCAAAGCTTGTTGTCATATATACAGCAACCTTTTCAAGTAACAAACCTCATTTTATTCATGTTGTCATCATAATGGTAGCCAGAAAGTTCATATGACCAAGGCTATTAAGAGTTGATGCTACAGTATGCTGACTGCCTGAGTCTGAAATGAAATGAGAATGTGTGTCCTACTTTATACCAAATGTATTTATTATGGATAATGCAGCGCTCTTGAAATCCTCCAACTATCCAGTGATAGTTGGCAGATTCTAAGTGTTATAGTCCAAACATATTTTTCTAATTCAGAAATGAACAGCAAACCAAAAGACTCATTCCATATAGCAGCTCTAGAGTGGTTTGTGTGGAAAGACATTTAAGGGTGCGTCCAGACAGCATAAAAAAAATCACAGGACCTCACATCAAGTCCAAACACAAACCTGGTAAATCTCTCCCCCCCCCCCCCCCATCCTGTCACTTTCAGTTGTAGTGGATTTTAGAAATCTGCAAGATGGACGGGGGACATCTGGTGGAAGTTTACTTTTTAAAAAAAAAAAACTACTCTCCGGGATGTGCTCATGTGGATGTCTAAATGTGCACACAGGCAGATTTCTTATCATCTCGCCTCACTCTACTGTGAATTCTAGCCCTGTTTAATTTCACAAAGATCAGAACAAATGAATGTTTGCAGAGAGTTCTCCTTGGAGTTGCTTTCCATTTATGCTTCAATTTAGCCACCTGTGTGTTCATGGCTCCATTTGTTAACAACCCAGATCAGCTGTTTTGGGATTTTAAAATGTGCACTTGCACTGAAGCAGTAAACACAAGGATATATGAACAAAATCACATGCTTTCCTGGACTGCAGTTATATACAGTGATGTGAATATGTGCATTTTTAGGCTGAAATTAGGTTTTAAATGCACCCTTTAAAAAAATTAAAGGCTGCGTTTTTTAGCTGTTAATCCGAATCAGCGCACATTGTCGTAAAATGCCATTTAGTCACCCCCTTCTTTTATCCCAATTTCTTCCACATTTGAGGGCATGTTTAGAAGGGCCCTAAGTTTGCAGTTTACTAGGAAGTGATTCCTATTAAACTCATCAGGGTTTACAATACTTCAGCTTAATGCAATGAGATTTAACATTGAATTACAGTGTTACTACAACCTGTTTATTATGCAATGGGTTAAACCCTTGTGCCGGCAGGACTAAAGACCGACAGTTCAGAGGTTCAAATCTGGGGAGAGCATAGCTGAGCTCCCTCTGTCAGCTCCAGCTCCCCAATGCAGGGACATGAGAGATGCTTCCCACAAGGATGGTAAAACATCAAAACACCCGGGCGTCCCCTGGGCAACATCCTTGCAGATGGCAAGTTCTCTCACACCAGAAACGACTTGGAGTTTCTCAAGTTGTTCCTGACACACACAAAAAATGTTTAATTTGAAGGATCAACAGAATATAACATAACATAATGGGAGTCCTTCTAGCCTATCTAATTCAACATTTTGTTCCCAGAATTGAAGGCAGATGTCTGTGGGAAGCTCACTTCTGAGCAATACTGATGAGAAGGCTTCTCAGAGATGTATAGAACATAAGGAAATGTGTGTGTGGAGAGAGCGTCTTTCTGTTTCTGAGGAAGTATAAGTTAGTCCCTGAGAGAGCAATTATATTTTTATGCACACTTTCATAGATTTTCAGTAACTTAAAAAAAAAAAAAAGACCGTGCACACAAAGTGGCAACAAAAGTGCTTGGGGACAAATAAATGGTTTTTGTTCTTTCTTTATTTTATTTTTTTCTACAATGCATTTGCTGAGCTTTTAGGGATTAATTGAGGTTAAGGGGTCAGAATCCACAATAAATACAACCATGACATATGGACAGTCTAAAGCCATCTGTATAGAAATGTATGTGTTGCTTTCAGGTTCACAAACTAATTGAGCTGTTTTTGGCTGCTAAGCTTTATCACATGTACTGGTACCATCCACTCAGGCTTAATTATTAAAAAGAAGCCATTACACCCTCTTTAAAAATAGAGAGGATGATATTTTTGTCTTCTGTTAACCTCTTTATTATGATTACATTGCATGAGTAATATGTGAGTTACTCACTTTTAACATGATCTGTCTGCTATTTAATTATTACTGTATTCATTCTTCATCTTTATATCCAATATCACATCCCAAGAATGTTACACTCATAATTGTGTCGGTTTATTCTTACTGCCACTCTGTGAGATTAATTAGGCTGAAAGATCCTGGCCTTGATCTTGGATGAAGTTTGTGGGAGGAAGATGGGATGAAGTTTGTGGAAGGAAGATGTCTTGTTTGTCCTTTCCTCTTTGGCTCTTTGTACCAAGAGACTTCTCTGGAGGATTGAGGTATCTCCTCAACATAACGGTTGGGGAGAGAATGGAAGGTTGAATCATCTAAAATTGGATCTCTACTGTGGGAGATCACATCAATGTAAACTTCACTTGATCAGTTTCACAGAGGAAAGTACAGAGGTGCAATATCATATTTATATCGCCACGTTCTGGTATACCTTCCTTGCACCCAACTTTAGAGAGCAATTCTGCATAAGCAGTTTTATAAGATTGCTGTATATTGACAAGCTGCAGGGTTTCAAGCAACTTGAAGGCACACAAACAACAGAAAAAGTTATTCTTGATTTATGTCAGAGCTGTATTCATGGATTTGTGGTCTATATTGTGATTAACAGAAATAGTTTGATTGATACAAGTTCCACAGGGAATTATTAGGGACATTAATGCTCTGATGGGGTTGAAGTAATCTCAAAGTTTTTCCCAAAACACAATTTTTAAAAGGTCCAAAGCAAAAGAAAATCCTCACAGCTTGTCTTTTCCAGATGATAAGACTCCATTGCTCACCTCTACACCTAAGGAAGCAAAGCAAAAAACTCTCCAGCAACACAGAATTTCAGTTTCATCATGCTCTCACACCTCCCCTTCTCAGCAATAGTAGCAAGATCCTAATTTCTTCCTCCCTATCACATTTCCTTCTAAACGGAGAAAGGAAGAGTTTTCCACCAAGTGACTTCTTCCTCCCTCTCATGCATCTCTTTTTTTAGCAAACAAAGGACACCACCTCTGTCCAGCAATGCCAACTGCATTTGTTGTCCTCCTTCCCCACAAATACACACAAACTTCCAACCTGGCCATAGAATAGAAATCAGCCAGATTTTCTTACCACTCAAAACTCCAAGTATTCTCACTTTTTCATCTCACCCTTCCTGCCTTGCTTGACTGCACAAGTGTACAGAGCTAGTGCAATTTCCTTTCTTTATTTCTGGAGAAAGATTGTAAGTTTGTAATGTCATTATTTTAAGATATACAAATTATGGCTCTTATAGGATTATGCTTTGATTTGGGGGATGATAATTGCAGTACTAATGTTTCCACATTCAGTCAGTCTTCATATACTGGTCTCTAGAACCTACATTGCTCTTTGACTGTTGGAACAAGTGAATCTATCCCTTAATAGCAAGTATAGCTATGGAAAAGGGTTTTTGTTTTGTTTTGTTTTGCTTTTGCATTTAACCTCTATAGTATTAATATGCACGTTTTAAACTAAATGTGGTTTTCTGCCATTTTTAAAAACCAGCAAAGAAGAATAATATGGCTAAAATAACATCCAACTTAAGCCAAAGTGAAAAGATACACAATCACACCCAGCCATCTGCTATATCACTGCACACCATGGAAGTACAGTGTGGATGTCTTCCTTGCTTACCTCACTCATATTAACTTGATTAATAAAAACAAAACACACTTTATCTCCCCTTGGTGGGTAAGATAGCAAACATTTTGTACATTGGCATAGATATTGTTTTAACTAGCAAAATGAATTTCTGTGTCAACTGAGATTGTTGCTGCCTTGTTTTGTGACAGTGAGACAGTCCACCCCATGGAGATTGAAATACTATATTCTTACTTCAAAATGTTGAATTTTGCAAGTTTTCAGAAGGAATCAACGCGAAGGGAAACATAGGAGAACAATGAATGGTTAGTTCAAGAGTAAACAAAGTTTTATTTGGATTGTTGTAGGTTTTTTCGGGCTATATGGCCATGTTCTAGAGGCTTTCTCTCCTGACGTTTCACCTGCATCTATGGCAAGCATCCTCAGAGGTAGTGAGGATTTATTTATGCTCAGAAACGAGAGTTTTGAGAACTATCAGGGTATCATAATTTGCCATCTGTATTCCCTGTGATTCCTCTCCTTTCCTCTTCCATTTTTTCACTACCAATGAAGTCTACCAAGGAGAAAGCAGCAGAATAAATGTACAAAGCAGGCTTATAGTAATAGAAGCTGGGTGTTGTAACATCCAACTGGGAGCACAGAAATTTCCATCAGCCACATATCAAATTGCATGGACTTTGTGATTCTACATTTGTTCTACACACACCACAATAAGCTTGCTAGAAATTGTACTTTTAATTTTTTAAATGGAACTTGAGACTACTGTCTAGCTGTATTGATTAGTTGGGCAACATGGAAGTAAGAGATAGAGAGAACTCAGAAGGATCAGAAAAAAGGATTCCTAGAAACATAACCAGAGACCTAAACATTCCTTAGGTTGTTGAGTCCAGATTTCTGTCTCCAGTACTACCCTCAAGCAGCACTTAAAACCATAAATAAATAAATAGCACCCATCTTGTTGTGTTCCCTGAAACTGGTATTCTGAGGTCTGCTGACTGCAGTCCTGGGACCGATATATTGTTACCATAACTACTAGAACACTGATAGCTTTGGCCTCCTTTCTTTTGCCTAATCCCGGTTTAAAGCCATCTAAGTCGATGACCATCATTAGATCTTGTGGTCATAAATTCCACAACAGAATTACTGTGCTCCTTTGAAGGAGCATTTTCCTTTGTTTGTTTTGATTCTTCCACCATTCAGCATCATTGGATTGCTCTTGTGAGGAGAAAATCTTTATCCATTTTCTCTACATTCTGTATTTCTAATGCCCACTTGGTAAGATTTAGTCTCCTCTATATGTCATTGCTCATACTCATACCCAAGGGTGCATCAAGATGGCTAGGATGCCAGAATTTATTTATGATATTTATTTATACCCTATATCAAGAGAGCTCAATGCAAGTTACAAATACTAAGTATTTATTTGTCGTGTCAGGGCAACCAGTCAATTGTATTACAATTCTAACAGAACAAAACAAACAGACAGACAGACACAACACAAAATTTGCAACTTTGGTAATTGATTAAATGTCCTTTGACCAGTATCTGGCCACTTGGAGTTCTTCTGGTGTTGCCGCAAGGAGGTCCTCCATTGTGCATGTGACAGGACTCAGGGTGCATTGCAGCAGGTGGTCAGTGGTTTGCTCTTCTCTACAAATACCAAGTAAAACAGGTTAAAAAACTGAGACAGCTTAAATAAGTTAAAAACACAATAAATAATATAATTTAAAACAGATTTTAATTAAAGTTTTCAAAGCTCTCTCTCGCTCTCTATCTATCTATCTATCAGCATTTGGGATCACATTTTAGAGGTCCATGGGCTTTGATGAACAATCAAAATCTAAAATGATATCTAAATGCCAAGAGTGGTGGTGCCAGTCGGGCTTCCGGGCAAAAGCATTCCACAATTAGAGTCAACATCATCATAGGCTATCACTTGTGGCAGAGTATGATTGTCTTCCATGGGTAGTGCCTTGGCAGTGGGTCCTTAAGTGACTGTAGAGACCTATTCTGAATCTGCATAGTCTCACAGTAGGGACATACATTTGCTAGATGGAAGGCTTTGCTTGATGCACCTTCCTCATGGCACACTCCTCCCTTTTGCTCTCTATTCATGCCTCTTCAAAATCCATAGCATTATTGGTAACAGCTGACCTCCAGGGCTTCCCAGGGCTTGGTGTTTATTCCACATTTTTTTAGGTTTGCTTTCCATGTTTCGCAGGCATACAATAGAGTTGGAAGGACAATAGCTTTATAAACAAGCTTCTTGGTATCTATAAATGTCCCAATCCTTAAGCATTCTCCTTCATTCAAAACACTTCTGCACTTACAGAGCTCAGACAGTATTGTATTTTAGTGTCGATGTAGATTTTTGTGGAGAGGTGGCTGCCTAGGTAGAAGAAATGGTCAACATTTTCTACCGTTACAACATTAAGATGTATTTCTGGTATTGCAGAAGGATTGGTTGGTGCCTGCTGGTAGAGCACTTTGATTTTCTCAATGTTCAGTGAGAGGCCAAGCTTTTCATATGCTTCTACAAAGGTGTTTAAAGTAGCTTGTAGGTCTTCCTCTGAGTGAGCACAGACTGTGTTATTGTCAGCATATTGGAGTTCTTTAACTGAACTTGTTGTGACCTTACTTGCCATCTGGCCGATATGTGACTTCCACACTGGTGGGAAGCTTCCTGTCAACACAGTATAGAATCATAGCTATGAAGATGGATAATAAGATTGGGGCAATAATGCAGCCATGTTTGACATCTGATCCCACCCTAAATGGGTCATTTTGGGAGCCATTGTTGTCCAAGACTGTTTCCATCATGTCATCATGGAGGAGCCACAGGATGTTTAAAATGTATCAGGGCATCCAATAATTGGAGTACCACACTGAGGAAACCTTGTCCCATGCCTCAACACAGTGTAGTACCTCATTGGTAGGACACAGAAAGATCTCTCTCCCCCCAGCAGAACCCAGTCCTTGGACAGACACATAGAAGATGCACTCCTTCAAAATATCAAAGACCGAAGCCATTTAGGTTATTGAATGTCATCGCAAGCACTTGGAGATATGACCGGAAACATATTGGAAGCTAATATTGTTCTATTAAGAATGGCTCTGCATGCCATTTTTGTGATATTCCAGCCAGCAGTTGAGATGCTGTATTTTTCACCATCTACAGCTTCCATATCTTCTTCAAGGGCAACCATATGTAAAGCAAATCACAGTGGTCTAGTCGGTAGGTTTGTAGTGCATGAACCAATGTGGCTAGGTTATTCCTGTCCAGGAAGATTGTAGCTGGTGCAACAGCCTCTAGTGACAGTGATGAATCTAGGATTGCTCCTCAGCTGCGTACTTGCTTCTTCAAAGTAAGTGCAAGCCCATCCAGAACAGACTGTTTACCCAGTTTTGGTTTCACCTAGTTATTGCAGTCAAATACACAGTGCAGATGATAATGGGACCCTTTTCCATCTGTGTTGTGAGGAGCTCAAGCACTTGCAACTGTTAATCTGGTTGAGTGCTTGATAATCAAAGGTAGAATATATTCTGTATGAAATAGAAAGCACATGAAAAATTTACTTATTTTCAAGCCATGGAAACTAGTCTTAAGATAGCTTCCTATAGCATTTTATTTCCTTCATTTACAATCGGAAGAGCACAAGTCCCCAAACACCAGTAAGTCAATTCTAGAGATATGCTGATATGGGAGCTTCCAAGATATATTTTGTTATGCAGAGCAAACCCTGTAGCCATGAGTCAAGATAGAGATGGAAAGATAGGCATGAGTGTGCATTTGCTGTAAGAACTGCAGTGTTGGCATTAATATTTAGCAGCCAAAATGACTGGCAATGTGCCTTTGTTTTTTATGCATATTAAAATATTCTGTGAGTCCAAATATTAGGGCTCTAACCACGATACAGCTGAAGGATTCCTGTGTGGATAAACGAGTTCATACTTTATTGAGCCAACATGGTGTAATATGTGGTGGACTTGGCCCTTGAGACACTAGAGCCTGAATCCCAGATCACCAATGGAAACCTGTTGAAAAATGTTTCTGAATAAATCTTGACAAACAACCCCACAGAAAGGTAATTAATAGCTACAGTTGACTTGAAAGCACCTAACAGCAATACAGTTTTACCAAGCTTCTGTAGTAAGTCCAATTAGGGAAATGTTTACCATGATTCAAATGCCAGTGCAATGAAGCTGACGAAGATATGTATACAGGACTGATTACTCCATAATACCTTAGCTTCCTTTGACTCTGTAACTTTGCTTTCCATTTGTACATACCAGGTACAGAAAGGCTGTTTTGCTACAAGTTGTTTGCATTTTACTTGGGCTAATAAAAACTAGTACTGATCACTTCCTACCACCTGATTACACTGGTTTTGTTTTGTTTTGTTTTTGTTTTTGTTTTTGTTTTGTTTTGGCCCCTGGCTCCTGTTTGGGGACGGGACCTGCTGAGCACCATCAGATGATGCTGGTTTGGCCCTCCTCCCATTCATCCAAAAGTGGCAAGGAAGCATCATAAGATGCTTCCTTGCCCGTGACTGAGAGCTAAGTGGGTTTTTTTGGTACCTTTTCTCATCTGATGGGGGAAAGGCCAACATGGCAACATGTGTTGCCACCATTTCCCCCATCTGATGGGGGAAGGAGGAAGAGCGAGCAGGGTTCCACGAGGCACCCTGTGCATCTGGCGTTTAGCCTGCTATTGCTAGCAAAATGGAATAAAATGGAGGGGGGGGGGTAGTGTGAAAAGGTCCTACAGCTGGTTTTACATGTTTAATTTTATGGTGAAATTCTTTTTAGGCTACAACTCCCAGAATCCTTCAGCCAGCATAGCTGTTAGCAGTGGGCGCTTCCACACTAAACTCAAGCAGCACAGGTTTCAGTATTGGGAGGAGGTGTCTACATGCCATCCCGGTAGCTACCAGGATGGCATGCAGGCACCCCAAAGCCCCCCCCCCCCCCAATAACCCTCCAAAAGTGTAAAAAAACTTGTCCGGCTGCCATTATCTTTTTTCTGCCGCTCTCCTGGCATGAGGAAATGACACACCAGGAGACTTGGAGAGGGGATTTTCCTCCCCCCCTCCCCCCCCCGGGTCTCCTGGCACATCATTTCCTCATACCAGGAGTGGACCATAATGGCAGCTGGGTACATTTTTCTTTCTTTTAAAGGCTTGGTTTGTGTGAGGGGTAGGTGCCTGTTGGTTTTTTGGGCCTAAAAATCCGAGATGGCTGTGTGGATTGGGCTACGCCTGGTAAAACCCAGATCTTACCTCAGATTAGAGTCTTATCAGTTGTATAATTAATTCATATTTACTGGAAGCATCATTTGGACACCTTCGGTAAAACCGAGATAGGTCTTGGTTTAAAGACCTGTCTGGATGGGTCTATGCTGGCTAAAGTGTTCTGAGATGTATGGCCAAAAACATAAAATCACCTTTTCTAAGTTCTGTATATATCTAACATTTAACATTACTATAAGATTAAAAAGAGCCCTTCTAGATCAGACCAGAAGTCTGTTTACCCCAGTGTACTGTTTGCAATAGTGGCTAAGCCTGTGAGGTGCATGAGCAGGACGTAATGGATAGCAACCCTGCCCTGTTCTTTGCCCTGGCATCCGGTATGAACAGAAATACAAGTGTAATGCTTGTTTATTACGTGGCACTATGCGTTGCTTTGGTATGTCTCATTTCCATCCAAGTCCAGTGTAATTTACTAATTAGGTGCTGGAGGGGAAAAAAGTATTTCTTCCTCCCCACATACTTTTACTAATACTCCTAAACCCACAAAAGCATGTGATTGTTCCTTCTCTGATTCACCTTTTGGAAAGCTGCCCACACTATGGAGCTGTTTACTATTGACTTTGTAATCCTGTGCTTGGTATTCTAACTATTTTTCTTTTCTTACACCGAGCCTTTGTTTGTGTCTTGCACTTTTTATAACTTTCTTTCCAATGACTGTTGTGCCTTTAAATTACTGAGCATTCACTCATGTAGGTCAGACAAATGTGCAGAAAAGCAAAATAAAAGATAACATTCAGCCAAGATATTTAGCATGGGGGACAAAAAGAATGATTCAGGAGAAGAGAATGTCTGTTCCATTAGATGCAACTTCTGAAGCTGAGATAACTTTCCAGAGGTTTGTTTTCCCTTCCTGTAGTGTAACGTAGTCAACCGCTAATCATGAAAGAGCTGACTAATGTTAGAATTACTTATGACTATGTCGCTCTCAATGCAGTGTCCTGAAATGCTTTGCTGTTAGTGCTGCTTATTGGAAGGAAGCTAAAGGTCTGTCATTAGTGCACAAGCTTCTATATTGCTCAGTACGTCCACACTTTATCCCTGTGAACAAACACTGAGGATTTTGGTTTCCCAGGTTCGAGAGAGAGAGAGAGAAGTTGTTTGATGTAATTCCTGAGACTACAGTCTGCTGTATCGTTTCGTGGTAGAGCTGGTATGAGACGTTTATGCTTGGTTCTACAATGAGTATGCCACGACTGCCAAACAAGATGCCCCCGGAGTTTAGGAATATGTGTGTGCTGCTGCCAAACCGAGACCAACTCAGCGTGACCGTCGGGGTAAGTAAGTTTAAGCTTCCATCTGAGATCACAGCATGAATGACAGAGATCGCTGCCTATTGTGTTCAAAATAGCCAGTGTAAACAAGGTTTCTGAAGGCTTGACTGTTGAGAAAAGAAATTTGCCAGCCAACCCCCCTATAATTATCCAAAAAGTTACACTTGCCTCTCAGTTGATTCTTTAGCTAAACAAACCAGATGGTAAATTTGTTTTTTTTTAGTTCCCCCTAATAATTAAACAGCATTTGAAAGTAAACATTTGTTTACATAAGAATAAATGCAAGTCACACCTCATTCTTCGGATCTTACCAAGTAGCTTTTACTTCACATCATCTGGTTCATACTTTTAATTGTGTTTTCCAACACAGCAGACTTTTTTAAATAGGGGAGATCAAATTTTACATAGTCATCTTTTTTTGTAGCAGCTTGGTACAAAATGAATGGTACGATACCTTGCCCCTTTGGGATGATGAAATGTCGGCTGAAAATTAAGAGAGGGAGTGGTAGAAGGTATTGTCTGTGCTGGATCTTTTGCATTAAAAATATACAAAGGAATTGGTTCCTGTGCTCTGTTATTGATTTTAAAAATTTTAGATTTCTGTACATTTCAAATCAACATATTAAGGAAGGGAAAAATATCTTGTTACTGGTAGCAGATTCTGCAAAGATCTGGACTTTTAAAAAAATGCAATGTGCACCTGCTTGGAGGGTGTCTCTTGCCAAAATGCACATTTTGCGGCAGCCAGCATTTTATTTCCATGCACAGACCTGCCTGTTTTCCTTTTCATCTGTTCTGCCAATAAAACATTGCAAAAGAAGAAAGGGAAGAGAAGGAGAAGCTGATTAAAAGATCTATTGCTGTTGACAGATATAAAGGCACAGAGTGCTTTAAAGGCATCTCTGAAGAGAAATGCATAGATCTGTACATGTTCAAAGTAAGCTATCAAAGGGGTTTTGCTATATTCTCCCACCCAATGATTCACTAACATGGCCCTACAAAGAGGCATCTGAAAAAGGCAGCATAAATAGCCAAAGGGATATTAGGATGTGATTACGTTCCATCATGCCCTTTACAGCTGAAGAGTTAAGGGAGGATTCTTACAACTCTAGCTGTTTAGATTTAATTTTACTATGTTTTCTTGGCAAGATATTCAGTGGGAGTTTTTCTCCCTCCCTTTCTTTTCTGATAATCTACGGGTTAAAAGTTGCTTTGCTTCTTTGAGAACTTAATATGCATTATATATAAATTTGTTGGCACACAGTTACCATGGTTGGAATATGAAAAGTACATATTCTGATTATAGTAACAAACAGAACATTTTAAAAATGAAATAAATATTGTGGTACAAATTGAGGTACAAGGCAACTCCTGAATATATTTTTCCTGCTTCTTCTATTACTCTGTCCAGGTTACATCTACCCTTCATTGTTCCCACTTTTCCCTACAGTCTGAACTATATCTTGAAGTCCCTATTCCCTTGAATTTTTCATCATTTTTCTCCCTCCTCTTTTTCTTTCCTTCTGGGCTCCCATCTTTTGCATAAAAACATGCTATAGACCACAAGTTGCCCTACTCCTTCACTAAAGAGAAAACCCCAAAGTCCAGTATGTGTAAATTTTTGCTCATGGAGTCCCTAGGCCTGAGGTCTTTTTGTGGATTTTCCTCTACTCCAGTGACCATTGGACATGGCTTGTCTCTCACCATGCATTTCAGAGTTCCTCTATGGGTTCCTGCATGGGTTCCCCTAGAATCCATTTGAATTTCCCACAACAATTATGAGGAACAGTGAAGTATCCTTGGGTGGCAGAGTTTTTTAATCCACATAATCATACATTAGAGGTTATTGATGATGACTTGAGAGTATCTCCCTCTACGAGCCTACAAAAGCTTTAAGATCGGCTGGGGAGTCTTGCTTTTTGCCCCAGCTTATTTGCAAGCTCTATTGGTTGGGATGAGAGACAGGGCCTTCTCAGTGGTGGTCCCTCAACTGTCAGTAATCCTTGAAGCATGAGAGATGCTTCAAGAAGCTGAAGGATAGATCTTTCTTTCGATAATCAAGGGATTTGTTCAGGATGTTCCCATTCTCTTACCTAACATTCCAGAGAACCTACATGAATATATTCCTCTGTGTTGAAATGTTTCCCTTTGTTTTTAGTATAGATTTGGTATAGATTTGCATCTCTTCATATTTTTCAAACTTAGCTCTTCCCTTTTTTTCCTTTTTGCAGTAGTATCTGATACCTTTTAAAATTCTTTCAATGCTTGCTTGAAGTTCTTCTTTGTCTTGTCCACAGTATCAAATATTTATTTCATGTTGTTTTTGAAAGGTTTTCCACACTGCCTTGATTCTACAAAAAGGTAGTTTTCAGGCAAAACAATATTTCTGAAAAATGTAGTCAACTCGTATCAAAGAAACTGGAGGCATAGTTTCCTTGACAGAGAGGCGTGTTAACAGGCATGGATAGACTTTGAAGAGATTAGCAACTAAAACTGCTTATGCTCTGAAGTGCTTATACAACCATGTGAATACGTGCCATTTCCTTGTGACTTCCAAAATGTATCAGTTATTCTTAAATTTATGTAACCTTCCTTATTCATACTGGGGCCTTCCAGAAATTTCAGGCTACAGTGACAGTTGACCATGCTGGTTAGGGCTGATGAAAGTTGAAATTGTGAATAGCTGGAGAGCACCACACAACATGACATGCATACCTGATCATAGTTCTCCTTGGACCAGCACTTTGAAATACACAGAAGCAACTTGTGCTGACAATAGTTAAGAGATCTAATCATGGTTTGCATATCTAGATATAAAACAAATAAACCATGGTTTGCAGGTGCTTGTCTGTAGGTGCTTACTCTCCATCTGCTCAGGATACATTGTGTTATGATTCCACTGGAGAAATAATGGTTCCTATTATGCCTGAACTTAATGTATAGCTTGCCCAGAAATGCAAAGTGGACCCAATATGAAGACTTATTACACTGTTTCCTCCTATTCTGTTCACCATAAGAAATTATACAAAATTATAGTGTTCTTTACACTACTAATCATCAAAATATTGGCCAGCATAGCTAATAGTGAGCAATGCTGGAAGTTTCAGTCCACTATCAATACACAGTGGGACAGTGTGTACAGTTCATGCTACCTCATGTCATAATGTAGTGACTCAGATTCCCCACTGGAAAAGTTTGCACAGACTTGGGACTTTGCTCCTTCAGTTTTTCAGCATCCATATGCCTCAGATTCTCGGTGTTCAGTGTTAGGTTGATTACATATTTCACTTTCTTTTCCTTTTTTGCTTGTAGGCAAAAGCAACTGGACAAGAACTTTTTGACAAAGTTTGTGACATTCTGAAAATTAAGGACCCCCACTTCTTTGGCATCAGTGTTGTAAAAAGTAAGCATGGAGGGTAACTATTTGGCATTTGATCTGTGCCAGTGAGCAAAAGAGCACTGCAGTATCACCCAGTTACTCACCATGGGCATCATGAAAAACATGTCAGAATCCTATGATCTATTGGAAGAAGGAGGGGAGTGCTTTTTCATTGCTCATTTCCCTTTAGTTGTTAAATCTGTCATTTTTTTTTCTTTTCGTCACTATTAACCAAAATATTCTGGGGTTGGATATATTGGATTCTTTTCCAAGATATAATTTGTAAAGTTGTTTTCCTGAAATTTAGCAGAATTTCAACTTAAATTATGCTATAGAGAAAGCTTACAAATAATACCCCCAGATTTGTTAATGCATTAATTACTTCAGCCTGTTTGTTTTATCTGTCTGTCTGTCCAAACATCCCCTGAAATCCATGACAGCTGAGATCTGGACATCTTTGAGCTGTTTTGATGTAAACAAAAGCCCCTGTCAGTGCCTAGTGTTTCTGCATCACTACTAAAGGCAATGATCTCCGGACTCTTCCACATCCTTATATTCCAAAATATCAGGGCAGAAAATCCCACTTTATCTGAGTGTGGACTCAGATAACTCAGTTCAAAGCAGATATTGTGGGATTTTCTGCCTTCATATTCTGGGATATAGGGCTGAATCCAGAAAAGACTAGCTGGTTTGCTAGACTTTGGGGATAGAAGAGTTCTCTCCCCTTTCTAGTGGTTTCTCCATGGACAGAAATCAGCTTGCCTGAATAGAGCTATTATTGAGTGCGGGTGTTCTGGATATGAACCCTGCTACTGTTTGAGTCTATGTGTCCCAGAAAAGCCAAGCAATGCTTTTCTTGCTTCTCTGATCAGAATATTTTGGAAATGATCCTTAAATATGCAAGCTTGCGTGCACATCCAAATCTTTCCTTTTTATCCTCACCACTTTTGCTTTAATCGGATTGAATTGTGCTCGCTTTTCATTTAATCAAAGGAACACATCAAAAAAGAGGCAACTTAAGCACATGACAAGGATCTGTAAATTCACCTTTAATCCGTTGTTCTTTTTCTTCAACCCCCCCCCCCCCTTCTGTTTTTCTGGGAGAGAATGTTGGAGTGGGGTGGAGGGAGAGGGCCTTCGGATTCTGTAAGTGAAGGATTACACTGCAGGTTGGCATTTTGACAATATTAACCTCATTAGAGTTGGAATGTACTGCTGCTGCATTCCTGCACCAAAGGGTGGATGATGGTGGAATAAAGCAGGCTGAGTCTGAGAAGCAGAGAATGGGAGTGGGGGGGAAAGGAGGGCTCTTGGCAGAGAAAGGCAGGGAGATCGCTCACTGTTTATGAAATTCTAAAGTGGCTTAATAAGTCTTGTAGGTTGCCTCCCCTCCCTCCCTCCCTGTTCCACGCACAAATAACACACAGTTTCTGTGTTTAGTCATCTGCTTCCCAGAAACGAACCTGAACAGTCATGCAGCTTGTATTCTGTTCAAGATACAAATACTGTGAAATGTACTCCCAGCTTATATGCAAAGGTTTAATGCACCTGCTAATTCTAGGAGACAACCATGGTATTTTTAGGAATTTGGGAGCAGGCAAGTGTCTTTGTCGTCCTCTGTTTAGGTCCATTTGAGAGTAGGCTTTTCTCTATTTCTTTGCAATGAGAAAGAAGTAAGCACTCACCTATAGAGCTAAACTGGATGTAGAATCAGAGTTGGAAGAGACCACAAGGACCACCCTTTCCAACCCCCTGCCATGTCCGAATGCATCTCCCTTTATGAACCACTGCGGAAACTAAGATCTTCTGGGGAGGCCCTGCTCTCAGTCCCTCCACTGTCAAAGGCACATTTGGCAGGGACGAGAGACAGGGCCTTCTCAGTGATTGCCCCCCGGTTATGAAACTCCCTTTCTGGCAATATTCCATCAGCCCCTTCCCTCCTGTCCTTCAGAAGGATGGTGAAGGCCTGGCTGTGGGACCAAGCCTTTGGGGCAGTACAGTGAGGCAAAATTGTGTCCTGAGATGGTTTTTGAGCAACTGATTTTAATGTGAATAAGTGATTTTAATGTTTGTGTATATTTATGGTTTTATGTCCCGGCTTTGAATGTTTGCCGTATATATGTTGTGCTCCACCCTGAATCCCCTGCAGGGTGAGAAGGGCAGAATATAAATATTTTAAATATAGAAATAAATAATGTAGGCACACACAATAGAAGCACTCCCAACTGATAGCCATCCAGCCTCAGCTTAAATAAAGAGCCTCCCAGTACTCCAAGGCAGGATGTTCCACTATTGAATAGCTTTCACTGTTAAGAAATTTTTCCTAATATTTAGGCAAACTCTCTTCTTTCAGTTTGAATCCATTGCTCTATGTTCTAGCTTCTGGAGAAGCAGAAAACAAGTTTGCCCCTCCTCCATCTGACATCCTTTCAGATATGTATGGCTATTATGTCTCTTCTCAGTCTTTTTGCCATGCTAAATGTATCCAGTTCCCTAGGCCATTTCTTATAAGGCACAGCTTCCAAACATTTGATTATTTTTGGCACCTTTCTCAAGACACTTTCTAGCTTGTCACTATCCTTCTTCAATTGTGGTGCCCAGAACTGGACACAGGTTATTTCAATGGTTAAAGCAGAAAAAGTGGTACTAAGACTTCTCACCATCTTGACATTTCACACCTATTGATGCAGCCTAGAATCACATTGGCTTTTTTAGCTGCCACATCACATTATTAACTCATGTTCAATTTGTGGTCTCCTAAGATTTTTAGATCTCCTTTACATGGAGTGTTGTGAAAGGAAAGTCTCATAGGATTAGTGAAACTTGAGCAGGAAAAAATGTACAACTATAGAAAATCTGCACATGTGTTCTTCTCAAGTCTAGTATCTTACATGTCATAGAATATGATTTTTAATTTAATGATAGGATCCTTGGACAAGTCACACTGTCAATGGGCCCTTCGAAAAATGTCAAATCTGCTATCTGTTCTTCTGTTTCCTTTTCAGACAATGAATATGTATTTATTGACCTGGAGCAGAAACTTTGTAAATACTTCCCAAAGGAGTGGAAGAAGGAAACCAGCAAAGTATGTCTTGATAAGGCTTGTTTTTGACACCTAATTATTGGCAAGTGTTACATACTGAGATTTCTAGTTAAAATGAAAGCTACCATTCTTTTTTTTTATGATGTAATTCCAATTTTCTTGCCAAAATATGTTTGTCTGCTCTTGTCTTTTGCATTTGTTTAAATGTTGTCCTATTGACATTCATAGAATCATAGTTGGAAGAGACCTCATGGGCCACCCAGTCCATCCCCCTGCCAAGAAGCAGGAAAACTGCATTCAAAGCACCCCCGACAGATGGCCATCCAGCCTCTGTTTAAAAGCCTCTAAAGAAGGAACCTCCACCACACTCTGAAGCAGAGCGTTCCACTGTTGAACAGCTCTGACAGTCAGGAAGTTCTTCCTAATATTCAGATGGAATCTTCTTTCTTGTAGTTTGAAGCCATTGTTCCATTGCATCCTAGTCTCCAGGGCAGCAGAAAACAAGCTCCCTCCCTCCTCCCTATGACTTCCTCTCACATATTTATACATGGCTATCATGTCTCCTCTCAGGCTTCTCTTCTTCAGTCTAAACATGCCCAGCTCTTTAAGCCACTCCTCATAGGGCTTGTTCTCCAGACCCTTGATCATTTTACTCAGAAGTAAATCCCATGCAAATTCTCAAATATATGTGTATTGTATTACACAAAATTCTGAGGTTTGTAGTTTAGTGAGGCTGTTAAAGGCTCCACCCTAAACTACGAATCCCAGCATTCTGCAGGAGACAGAAACCAGACTTTAAGTGGATTTTTTCTCTAGTGTGATGAGGTTCAAGTTTATTGCATTACTTATGTTTAGGCTTAATTGTTATTAATTAATTAATCAGCCATATAGTTTATAATATGACATTTTTCTCTACTGGGCGTATAACATTGTCTGCTTCTCAACTGACCTTTGGACTGTGACTTAACTGCGATGTGATCTGCTGCAATTGACATTTGTAGCTTTTCAGAGGTAGTACAGCTCTAGAGACTTCTTGCCAAACTGGCAAATGACATCCATCAGTCAAGAGAGCAGAGATAGAAACATGTGGCAGTTGCAGCAGTCAGTTTTTAGCTTCATGGTTACTTGTTTGGTTATTGGATTTATATCCCACACTTCTCCTGGGATGGGATCAAAAGAAGCTGCACCTCTTTTGTGCACTTTTCCAATAAATGACAACTAGAAGTCTCTTGTGGGTAACTTCTATGTTACTTAGCTGGTTTTCCAGGGAAGGAGAAAGAGTTGAACTGGAAGACATTGATTATTATAGTTTTAATGCTTTTTATATAGATTTTATCATGTTATTTAAATGTTTTTAATTGATGTATGTATGTTGTGGCATCTAATTGTTGCCAATTTGTACGCTGCCCTGAGTTGCCTTTGAGCTGAAAAGAGCGGGATAAAAATGCTGTAAATAAATAAATAAATAAATAAATAAAATTAGAATGCATGGGCTACAGCACAGTTTACCTGTAAATAAACATGTATTACAGGATTGGGCAACTTCCTAATAGGTAGGTAGTTGGAGCAATGAAAGCGACCATCACCCCAATTATTGGGGGGTTATACTCCAGCTGTCACAGCCAAAATTTAGCTACTATCATCATTGAGTTCCTGCTGTTGCTGCAGTTGCCATTGTTTCTAGTACAGGGACTTCAGACTACCTGTTCTCTATGGGTCACAGTTTGAGAACTTTAATATTAAGGGACTTGCAGAGCAAGGATACTCCAACTGTTGCTAATGTTTCTGATAATGGAAGGTGATAGGACTGGAAAGATAATTCAAAATGTTGAGTTCTGACATTGGGATATTTATGTTTTGCTATTTTTTTAAAAAGGCAACAGAGAAGTTCAGCCCTCCTTTGGTTACTTTCTTCAGAGTACAGTACTATGTAGAAAATGGACGAGTCATAAGGTATAGTTATTTTGTGTATTTATTCTTTATTTATTTTCTTTCTTTCCATTGTGTTTGCTTCCATTCTGACTCTTGTACAACCCCCCCCCCCCCATTATCATGCCCTCTAGATAAAACCTGGAATTAACATGTTGATTAAATTGTTGAGTTATTAATTTGATAGCGATTTCTACGATGCCATCTAATTTTCTAAATTCTCCAATTAACAATGACATTTATAATAAAACTATGGTGAATTAAGTCATTATAGTTCATTAGGCTGGGTGTCTTTCCCTCTGGCACATTTAGCAAGACACGAAAGTCTGGCGTTCCAGAAAAGAAATATCGGAACTTGAAGAAATGTATTACATGGCTCAGTTGTTAGGTTGGCTAATCTGTGTGATTTCTTTGGGAACAAAGCTTGGAAAGAAGGGAGTCAAAGAGAATTTTCAGAAGCAAAAGAGCTTCTTCTGGTAAAGCAGTGGTTCTCAACTTGTGGGTCTCCAGGTGTTTTGACCTACAGCTCCCAGAAATCCCAGCCAGTTTACCAGCTGTTTGAGTTTCTGGCAGTTGAAGGCCAAAACATCTGGGGATCCACAGGTTGAGAGCCACTGTGGTAAAGGATGGAAAGAAAAATGGAGGAGAAGAAAAAAAAGTGAGTCTTGGAATAGAATCGGGTTAGGGTGGATGGGTGAGATGTTTCCTTAGCAGGAGACCAGGGCTCTCAAGCTGTAAATGACATTCCAAAAGAATGATGCCATTCTCCACAAAGCCTTGTGTGAAAGCAAAATGTTTGGATTCTTGCCAGTGGGTGGGAATGCATTGTAACTCTCTTCAATAAATTCTTTTCTATCGATTATATTGTGGGCTAGTTTCTACACTATATTCTTATTTTTCCAAACCCCCCCCCCCCCCCCCCAACTTGGGTATTAATGGCAGCTGCATTCCATCATGTGTATGCTGCACTTGGTTTCCTTAGATAGCGCTTCATGCTTTTCCTATTTTTTTACTGGAGCATAGCTTTTTCCAGGGTCTTTCTCAGGAGTGTGTTGACATTTCCAAGTGCCTTCATTGTGGCTGCAGTGCACAATACAATGCAAAGGCAATTATGAGTAGCAACATGATTGCCTTTTTGTTTGCATCTGTGTCAAGAACCGTATCCTTATTTTTTCTCAAGTTTTTTTAATACTGGAGAAAAGAAATATTAAAGGGTAAAGTAGAGGAGAGAGACATCTGCATTTGAATGAGATTCATACACATGGAATATAGGATAAATACAGGCAGTCCCCAAGTTACAAACAAGATAGATTCTGTAGGTTTGTTCTTAAGTTAAATTTGTTTGTAAGTTGGAACGAGTACATTTTTAAGAATAACTCAAGTGAAACATATTTTTTTAGCTTTGGATAGCATAGAAAGAGGCTAACTCCTCTGTGGTGTTTGTTTTGCTGTCTGTGCCCCTTTTCAGAAGATTTAACTGCACTTTCTGTCCCTGGGATTATTGGATTTTGAAAAAAAATTGCTTGTTCTGGAAACAAGGATCAATTATAAAGCTTCAGTTTACACACCTTTTCCCCATGATAACTCTTTCAGGAGTGAATTTCACTTCCTAGGGATAGATTTTTCTCACTTCCTGTTGTCTCACCCTGTTCTTAACTACAAGTTGTTTATAAGTCAGATGTTTTTAACTGGGGAATGCTTGTACAATCAAAATCTGATGAAGTTCACAAAAGCTTATGGGCCCTTCCATGCTGCCCTATATCCCAGTATCTGATCCCAGATTATCTGCTAAACTGGAATATATGAGCCTCCATTGCCAGTTATTCTGGGATAACCGAATAATCTGGGATATTGGGACAGTGTGGAAGGGCTCTATGTTGAAATTTATATCTGTTTATCTCAGAGATGCTGTGAGATTCCTACCCCTGCCTATCACTATCTCTTTTCTTTTTATACAATACAAAATCATTGTGTCCTTGGGAGCAAAGCTGGTTCAATCAAATTGGGCAACTGACAGAGTAAATATTTTGCATTATAGCTTCAGACTGTTGTTTGAAGCCAAGATCATGAAGATTTCAGGGCAATTAAAATTAAACATAGCTTTTTATATTGGATGAACATTTTGTTTTTATATCTGAGCAAGGCAGTTGTTGGGTTGTTGTAGGTTTTTCCGGGTTATTGTTCTTTTTGTTCTTAAGGCAGTTGTTCTTTTACTTCTAGGATAATCCTGAGTTCTGTTATCCTTGCTCTTTATTTCTTCCTTCTTCCTTCTACTGTTTTCATAAGCTTCTTAAAAGGAAAAGGCCATTAATTATAAGGCCTCCATAGAACATATACATCTCCCTAGTCACAAACTTAGAGTTTTGTTTTGAGACAGTCTCTTTGTCCTTTTCATAATACATCTGTCAACATCTCCTTCAGACATTACTTGGCGCACTGTGGATAGCCCTGTTTTCCTACATTACAAATGTCTCAATTTGGGGCTCTGGAGGAAGGCAGAAAAACTCATTTTTCACCTAAAACATTTAGATATCATGTGAGGGCCCTTCTACACAGGCCCTAAAATCAGAGAAACTGGGATAAAAGAGAGTTGGGATGGCTAGATGACACTTGCTGAAAATGTGTGCTGAGTCACATCATTGGCTGAAAAACATGAGTTAAAAAGATGTGCTTAAAATATGAGATCAGTTGAAAAATGCACATATTCACATCACTATCCCTGCACTCCTGAAAAATACTTCATGGTATGGATTGCTCCAGCACTTGTGCATGTTTTAAAATCCCAAAATAGCTGATGAGGACTGTAAACACATGGAGCCATGGACACACAGGTGGCTAAATGGAAGCACAGTTGGAAAGCAATTCCCATGATAACTCTTTGCAACCATTCCTTTGTTTTCATATTAATGAAATTAAACAGAGCTTGTGGGCACCAGCATGGCAGGCAAGTGATCGCAAAGGGAAGCAGGGTTTAAGAGGGCAAACGTAAAGGCAGCAGGAGGGCGAGGAGAGTATATGACAAGAAATCAGCTTGTGTGCACATTCGTTTATCTGTATTAGCACTTAAGAAGTCCTGAGCATCTTGGAGTGTCAATTAAAAAAAAAAATAAAGCTTTCGGTGGATGTTCTGTGTCCATTTTGCGGATTTCTAAAATCCAATACAAACTAGCTTTTCAAATCACCAGGGGACTGTTTGCCAGGACTGACAGCTCTGTGTTTGGACTTGCTTTCAGCTCCCGCAACTTTTTGCCCTGCTTCTTTGTCTGGATTATAAGGCTGTCTAAAAGGGCCCTGAGAAGTCTAACTTTGTCCAGTCATTTTCACACTATTGACAATTACATGAGAGTGAAGGCAAACCCTCCTTCCCTTCTCATAAAGCGCCATGTTCCCTTCCTTTTCATTGTGAGTATCTGAAGAGAACCTGACTGCCAAATTCACAAATGTACTGCATGAACAGGGTTACAAATCAAAAAGAGGGTAGGTTTTCCCTAAATAGATGTGCCCCATATTTAGATAGAAGGTCCGATAGGCATCATCCAATTTTCTACTTTCCTGATTATCACTATGCTTCCTCTGAAATAAGGAAGTGTTGTCAACAGTAACCTAGAATCTTTAGTGGAAATGCTATACAAAGATACATGCAAAACGTTTGCCAGAATCAGTTGTTTTATTTGAAAGCATCATAACATTAGAATCTATCAGGCGCTTAAGTAGGGCTCCCTAAGTTCCAGATTCAGCATCTGGTTCCTGACATATACAAATGTAAGTCTAAGGTAGCCCTGGGTATGCCTTTCTCTCTTTCTGTGTGTGTGTGTGTGTGTTTGTTTTTTGCTTCTTCCTTCCTCCCCAATAAAATTAACCTCTCCTCCAAGAATTCAGGTTTTGCTGCTGCAGCCCTCCTGTACAGCAGGGGAGGATGAGAGAAACATCTAGTTACATACCGACAGCCAGGTGCAGAATGATTGTATCATCTACTTAAACCTCTGGATGATGTCATTGTTAAGAAAATTTTATGATAGGTTTGCCATAAGCTGGAGTCCATTTGAAGACACCTAGCAACTAGAAAGAATAATTCTCCCTGTTGACCTGGTCTGGAAGAGTTTTCCAGGATAGCCTATAAATAATAAACATTATGATCAATGTTGATAAAATAAGCTCCACCTAATAGTTTTTCCTCATACTCGTAGTTTCTATTTATATGGCTCCCCATTCATCTTTATTCATGTTCTTAAGACATGCTTTTCTATGTTTTGTAGTGACAAGGTAGCCCGGCACTATTACTACTGTCACCTCAGGGAGCAAGTCCTGAGATCTCGGTGTACAGACAAAGAAGAAATCTACTTTCTGTTGGCTGCCTATGGTCTGCAAGTAGATGTGGGTGACTACCAGGAAGATTTTCATAGAGAAAACTATTTTGAACCCCAGACTTATTTTCCACAATGGGTAAGTCTCACATTCTGAAAGTGAAACAATATTATTTATTTATTTATTTATTTATTTATTTGCTTCATTTCTATACCGCATTTTTCAGCCCTTAACAGGCGACTCAATGTGGTTTACAGTGCAATTAAAACATAACAATGCAACAAACAGGATCAACAACATCGATCCAAAACAATTAACAATCGAACAAGACAAATCAACAAAACAACAGACATAACGCCTCAGTTGAAATCAGATCCATTCTCATAGTCCTTGTGCCATTCCTATGTTCCATTTACCGTCTTCCTTGATTGGTTGCACTGCTTAGCCAAACGCTTGTTCATAAAGCCAGGTCTTCACCATTCTCCGAAACGTCAGCAACGAAGGTGCCTGTCTGATGTCTGCCGGCAAGGCATTCCATAGCCGAGGGGCCACCACTGAGAAGGCCCTGTCTCTCGTCCCCGCCAAGCGCGCCTGTGACGCAGGCGGGATCGAGAGCAGGGCCTCCCCAGACGATCTTAATGTTCTAATGATCTTAATATCATTAAGGTGTGAGGCTCAGCAGGTGGAATAAAGTGTAAGAAGGCTTTCTTTTCCAAGCCTTCTCCACACTCCTCATGTCTTCTCTTTCCTAAAATTCTTATCAAGTCCTCTGAGTTTACATGAGTGAATAGGTTGTCTGAATTCACCTTCTGGGACAAAATGTTTTCCTCCACTTCATCCCTTAAAGCCTTGGGCACACCCCCCAAAACTGTTCCAAAGGAAATTACCCCCTGACATTTCTTTATTAATTTATTTAGAGTATTTATACCTTACTCTTAAAATACAAAGCTTCCCAGGCTCCCAGAGCAGTTTGTAATTAATAGGTTTGGCAGTTCTCTCCCTAAAGGCCTAGATATATATATGAACCTTTAGTTCACCTACGAATTTACACTGACTTTCCATAGAGTTTTTAAAGAAAAGGAATGGTCCAAGGTGGTTTGCCTTCCACTCAAATATAATGTCGATCACAAGGAAAGGAAAATAATTAGATGGGAATTAAATTAAACAGTTGCTGACATTCTCCTTCTCCCTCAGCCACAGCAAGAAGAGGTGAGATAGGAAGATTTGGGACAGTCATATATGTTGCTGCATCTCATTTGTTTCTAATATATTGTGAATGCAGGGATGTGTGCCCTCACTTAGACCTTCCTTAGAACATCTCTCTGGAGGGTCAAGAGGATAGTGGGAAAGACCTTTGATATAACCCAGGCCTGCAGAACCTGTGGCCCTCCAGCTGTTTTGGCCTCGACAACTCCCAGAAGCCCTAGCTAGCTTGTCTAATGACCAGACATTCTGGGAGTGAGAGGCCAAAACAGCTGGAGGGCTGCAGGTTGTATGAGCCTGATATAAAGTCATTCAACATGAGATTTAAAGGATTCAAGAAGATTTTCTCCATTCCGTGGAAGCATTCCCATCCCATGTCTTTTCAGAAAGACCCTCAACCATCAAAAGAGGGTTTGTAGCCAGGGTTGCTACAGTGGACTGGAGGAAACAGGGAATATCTTGGGCACAAGCTTGACATGGGATGCCACCCATTATCATGAACACTAGGAAATAATCTCTGAGGAAACAAGGCAAGTCAAAATACTTGCCACTCACAAATTCATTTTTCCCGCACAGTTTCTGAGCCCCAGTCCTTGGTTGCCTCACTCTTAAAATTCTTTGTGCAGGAGTTGGCAGAAGATATGAATTGTTTTTATTAATCACTGCAATCTGTAAAGTCATAAACATAGCAAAGTTCAACCATGATTTAAACGGTATTGTTCCTTATCTGTGAATTAACAGCCAACTTTTACCACCTGTGTTGGCACCCAATATCCCACAAGATGCTTCTCTCCCTTCCCCCAGGCCACTGGAGGGTGATGATGCATGAGTAGACTTCTCATTGAGTTCCTTGGCTCAGGACTGCTGCTCTGTGTGGGTGACTGTGAGGAACAGCGGGAAGCAGAAAGTGGGCAGTCTAGGTTCCTAGACTCATGGCGCTCAGCTGAGGAGTTAAGAAACATCAGGCCCTGTGGCAGCAAAATAATTGAAACTGTGTGGAGTCTGTGAAAGACACAATGGGAGGCACAGTGCAGCTAGCAGGCAGAGTCTCTCTAATTAATGGGAATCAAAAACATTCAGGCAAAAGCACTCTTTCTCAAGAGTTTCCTATGCTATTACAAAAAAAAAAAAAACGTTTTCAGTGTTGAGCAGTAGCAAGGGAAAGAAAAACTAGAATCTGCAATGTTAACCAAGGAAAGCTTCTACTACATATGGGTTGAGCATGCCTTTTCCTAAATAATTAGGATCACAAGTGTTTTGGAAATAGGATTCTGGAATGCCTGTATTTGCATATATCTCCATCATGAGATATCTTGGAGATAAGACCCAAGTCACATTCATTTATGTTTCTTATATACTTTATACAAATATATGTTGGAAACCACTTTTAAATCAAAGCTGATTGTCACACCTTATTTTCCTAGGAAGTTATAGATGTCTTCCTTTTAATAATAATAATAATAATAATAATAATAATAATAATAATGTATTGTCGAAGGCTTTCATGGCTGGAATCACTCAGTTCTTGTGGGGTTTTTTTGGGCTATATGGCCATGTTCTAGAGGCATTTCTCCTGACGTCTCTGAGGATGCTTGCCATAGATGCAGGCGAAACGTCAGGAGAAATGCCTCTAGAACATGGCCATATAGCCCGAAAAAACCCACAAGAACTGAATAATAATAATAATAATAATAATAATTTTTAGGTCTTTTCAAAATTGAATTATAACCGCCTTGGCAACTACTAATAAATAAGCAGCCCAGGGTTTATGAGCTCCCTTTGCATTGCATTCTTAGAAAAGAAACCTAGGAGAACTAATTCGAGTCTTTGTAAAACGTTAAGTAATGCGATATATCTGCTTCATCACAAAAGTTAGGTACTTTACTACAAAACTACCATAAATGTTGATATCAGTTCTTCTGTTTCCAGCCTTGCCAGCAAAGGGAGGAAAGACTGAGGTTTATCTTTGAAATTCATAGAGGAGTCAAATGCTATTTCAATAGAACGTTTGTGTATGTTTTCTTCTTGAAACAGACACAGTTTGTAAAAGGAATTTTACCCAACATATTATCCCATTTTTGTTTATCTAGACAAGCATCTCAATTAGTTTTCTATATCCTTCTGAGACCAACTGAAGGAGCCATATTAAATTCAAAGACAATTGTATATAGGGGAGACCTGACTTTTTCCAAACACAATGAAAATCACAGTCTTTCCCCATTTTGCTATGCTTTTTTCTTAAAAATTGAATATATGTAGGTCACATGAGCCAGCTTTGAAACATGTAAACATCCTTCTTGGATTACTGAATTACTATGACAGAAGAAGCTCACAAGTTTTAAAGACATGGAAACTATTGATGAATCTTGCAATATTGGCTTCTAAAATGTTTAACTGTTGTTATAGGTCCCCCCCCCCCCCATATCCATCTGCAGACATCTTTCCATAGTAGCTTTGATCAGTTGGCATCACTTCAAAGAAAAGCCAAGGGCTAAATAAAAAAATGGAGTTGTTTCCCTGTCACTGTTGCAAAGAAAGAATTTCAAGAGCTTCTACCTCTGTGCTTCAGTGAAGTGGGAAGTTTGCAACTGGTGGATTTCTGTCTTCCAGACTGAATTTTACCTTAGTTGACGAGGACCCACTTTAGAAGCTACAATAATATTTACAGAATGATCTTTGGGCCATATCCTGGTGTCTGTACACTAGCGCCATTATGGACTTTTGCCCATAGAAATGCATTGTCTGATGTGCAAGGAAATATCCAGTACCTCTTTTTGCAACATTTCCTCACCTCTGGATTGGGAGCTAAATGGTGCCAAGCACATGCACAGCTTCACTTCCATGATCTCAATGACCACCAGTTGTCCGTGGGAAGGGGTATGTGGGAAAGATCCTTCTGCCCTATCACCCAGATATCAGTTGCAACTGTCTCGTATAATAGAATCTCAGTCATAGTTATTAGTTTTATTTTTCATTTGCTTTCTAATTAAAGAAGCACACATGTTAAAATGTTATTTCCAAGTTCACTTGGAAGATCATAACTATTAACACTTCTTTTTTGAGATATGTATTTATTTAAAACATGTATATGACAACCTCTAGCCTTTGGGGTTTTTAAATTATTTCACAATAGAAGTAATAAATTGGCAATTAACTCTAATATCCCTGAAGCAAAATGTAGCAGCAACAGCAGTCTCTGGGAAAATTTCCAGTGTCTGAAAAATTTTATTTTAAGAAAACAACTGCTTTACATAGCACCACAAAAAACCCTTGTGAAGTTGAAACCAGACCTGTGTCTCTTTAGAGAGGGTTTCTCAGCTCAGAAAGTCCTCTTCTTTGCACTTGCACATACCAGTCCACTAAAAGAGGTTGGACACAGTGTGGCCCTGAAGTTATATGTGACTGCCTGAGGATGTTTTCACTGTTTACAGCCTCTTTGGACTGTCCAGACCACTTTCTCTGCCTCCAGAATAGAAAAATGAAGGGGATTTGCCTCCTCTGGAAGCACCCAGAAGTGATATTCCTCCTTTTAAATAAGTTGCCCCAAGGGGAAAGGGAGTTACATTGTGCTGTTGAACTTTTAAAAAACAGATATTAAAAAACAAAAAGATTTTGAGATAATTCAGGTAAAAGGGGGAAGCATGCAATGATCCCCTGGCCAGGCTGAAGCTGCTTATTCCTGCTCTTAATACAGAGATCCCCAAACTCAGGCCTGTGAGCCAAATCCAGCCCACCAAGGGCTTTTCCCCAGACCCCACCACTACCACCATGTATGGTCGGTGCATGTACACACAAGCATGTGTCATTAGCATGTGTGTGTGTGTGTGTGTGTGGCAACAGCAGAGGCAAGTGAGTGTTAACAGTGGGTGTGTGCCCACAGCAGCAGGTGTGCAGTGAGATTGAGTGAATATGAGTAGTCGTGGCAAGTGTGGGTGTGTGGCATGGCTGATGCATGCATGCACGGGTACCATGGTGTGCAAGCACCCGCACATAATTAAAGTCACCACTCCAATAGTCTGAGGGAGCATCAACTAGCCCTCCACTTAAAAGATTTGCAGACCCCTACTCCAGTAGAAGGAGCACCCAATAGGACGATGAAGAAAATCCTTGTGTATGTCTTGGGGGGATATGTAGTCCAGGACATTTGAAGAGACATTATCAGATTACAGAAAACTGTTCTCTTCCATGTTTCAAAAGTAGTCAAAAGCAGTTCTAAGATGGGAAAGGCTTAGCTTTCTCTGAGCCTTACATACCATGCAAGGCACCCCAGATTTCTCCTCTTGTCCCCCTTGTTGAAGGGATGCTAAGGAAACGGCTAAACTTGTCTCTTTCCCTTGTGGCAGATAATTGCAAAGCGGGGGAGTGATTACATCCTGAAGCATGCTCCAAAAATGCACCGAGAACAGCAAGGCCTGTCGACCAAAGAAGCTATCCTGCAGTATGTCAAGGAATCATGCTTGTTGGAAGACGTGCCTGTCCACTTCTACAGACTGCAGAAGGTGCAAAATAGCTTCTTTCAAGTGCATGATGCTTGAATTTAAAAGCTGTGTTCCTTGTTGAATTTTCTTTTAAAGTCAAGCACAAAGCCACAAGTAAACTTGTGTCTATTGGGGCTGGTGCAATTCCTATTCCAATGGCAGGAGTATCCTTGAACAGAATTCACTAAGAATGCTCCCACAGGTAGAAAAGGGGGAAATGCTTCTCTCCTTCCTCTGCAAACTCTTTAATGTCACTTTCTGCAAATTTGGGAAAGTGCAGGAAACAGCTTTAGGAATGAGGAACTAAACAAGTTTGACCCCTTGTTCTACAAATGAAATCTTTTTGGTGATTCGAAAGCTTCTTGTAGATATAAGGAGCCCCTTCATTCCCATAAGACAAATTCAGGATCTAATCCTTACATCCTAACACCAGACTGGAAATCTTGTGGACCCTAAGATCAGTCCTAGCCAGTCTGGCCAAAGGTGAGAGATCATGGAAGAGACAGTCTACTTTCCATTGATGGAAAAAAACTGGTAATGTTGGCATCAGATTTGCATTTGCTTTAGATGCTGCTGCACTCAGGCTGACCTATTGAACCTCTAAAACGGTGGTTCCAACCTGTGGTCCATGGACCACCAGTAGTCGACAGAACTAAAATATGGTCCACGACCTCACCGTTACTACGCCATTGCAACTACAGTGACTGGTCTCACAAAACCCCCATATAGTGCCAAGGCTTATTAAATATGGGTTTCTGTGGGTGAGCAGATAGCAACTACTGCATGGCATATGTTCTGTATTAGAAACTAGAGCAAATGTGGTCTATCAAATGCACCCCAAATAACCAAACCAAATCTCAAGTTAACCAAAAACCAATTCGTAACCCTTTTGGCTCTAATGTTGGAGAGTGATCCCTGGTCAAAGCAGTCCCTGGTCAAATAAAGGTTGGGAACCACTGCTCTAAAACAATGGTGGGCAAAGTGTGGACCTTTGGTTACATGCATCCTCCCCCCCCCCCCAATCTAGGTTACATATTGTCCACCTCTAACTTAACCCTGGCCTATAGGTAATATTACTGAAAAGACTCTATTCTGTTGAAGGACAAATTTACACTGGGCAACACAAATGTTGATGCCTCAAATGTTACACCTGTTTCTGGATATATTTGATCTGCTTATTCAAAAAATGGCACCAGTTTTCAACAATGAGCTCTAGTTTTTGAGATACCTAGCATATGCCATCTGGTCACCCATAGAAAATGGTTATAACTATATCTCGGAAAATAGAGATGATGTAGTCTGGCCAATACATTTTTCTGAATCAGCACCCGGGAGCAGGTCTAAAAACCAAGACACCAAGATTTTTTTTGTTATTCATTCAAAGCAAAAGGCCATCTGAAGGAATCACAGATCACAAACTATAACAATAACCCTTTACTCCTGATCTTGTATTGCTCTCTACAGCATCAGGAGGGAAACCTTGCCCATGCAATTCTTCCTTCTATAGGATTATGACCCATGCTTGCTTTTGGATCTCCACTTAATCTCTGTTGCTTGATATTACTCCAAGTCTTTGCAACAAAGAAATACAAGCGGCAAGAGCTGACATGCCTCGTGCCCACGAATGCAGAACAGCTGAAATTGGTTGCTTTAATACTTGAGTTCCTGTTTGACTTGAAATACTGCAGGGTGTGGACAGACATGAATCTTCTTCTTTTAATGTGCTTGAGAAACAGATTCATAGTATGTATTTTTATGTTGTGGGGATCATGAGGAAGAATTTCGGCAATAAGCTAGGGGGAAAATGTATTGTAAATAATAATAATAATAATAATAATAATAATAATAATAATAATATAACTTTATTTGTACCCTGCCACCATCTCCCCGATCGGGACTTGGTGCGGCTTACATGAAGCCAAGCCCAAAACAAATAAAAAGGTATTGTAGCCATTAGGAATAATCTTACTAACACTTCAGTGCCGACACTAAAAAACAAAAACAAAAAACACCTTGCTTTGCAATGAGATTTTGACAGAATCTCACACAGTAACAAAACACAGACCAAGGCAGGTCTCAATTAGTTGCAGTTGAGTGGAGGATGTTTATGTAAATTCAGCCCACTAAATCATTGTAATGATTCAAAGCATCACCTATCCTTATCCTAGAAGCTACCCAGAATTGTTTGGTCATGCTTCCACTTACTGTTCTGGAGTTGAAAGGCAGAAACATTTTTTACCAATTAAAATAGGTTTGGGTAATGTGAAAACCTTTAATTATTGCTGAACTATAATTTCCATCAGCTTCACTGTTGGCTAGTGATAGTTGGTGAGAGTTAGTGTCCAATGAACATCTAGAAAGCTACAGATGAGCTACAGCTTCTGTGTCTTTCAGCACCACATATAATATATCTCAGTTGTCTGTCTGTAGAATTAACAATACATAAAAAGGCAAGAACCTCAAGAAGAACCTTTAAAATAAATGTAGCTGACTAAAAAAGCACATTGAGTACAATTTCTACCTGCAACTCTTAAGTGCAGCACCAGGTCAGAATTGTTCCAGAATTCAAATTGGTCCTAGTGGGCCAATAGCACCCGAATTGGTAACCAAAGAGCTGTACTGCTAGAGAGTTTTTTCTCAACATGTATCACTCTGTATTTTCAGGATAAGAAGGAGGAGCGCCCTACAATCATCCTAGGTCTAACCCTTAAAGGGATGCACATTTACCAGGTAAGAAATAGAAAGAGTCGTCTTCGGGCTGATATGAGCGGGGTAGAAATAATGCAAATAAATTTACTACACTGTAGAATTACCACATTACCACCACCCCCAAAAAACTTTAAAAACACAGTGCAACTTAGAATTGAAGAGATGACAGTGACTTTGCTACTCTCTCTTTACTCTTGCTCTCAGTCTCTTTTTATCTTCTTTACCATGCGGCTTCTGCAGCTTCAGTGTGTGCTCTTAACTCTGGAGATCAGAGGTGGGAGATGCAGGGGATCCAGAAGGCATCTCAACTGATTTGATTTTCCAAATTTCTGTGGGCCACAACCTATTTAGGGAGAGAAAAGGTTATTTTAACATTTAAAACATATACTGTATCTTTGAAATAATGATAAAATAAACTCTTCTGCCCCCTAGAGACATCTGGAGGAATGAATCCCCATTTTTAGGCTCAAAGTTGTCTGCTTGCATGCCTGCCTATCTACCTAACCTACCTATTTTTAAAAATATGGGTTCTGGGTCATCACTGGATGTTTTGGTGGACCCATGTGCCTTATGGTTCCCACCCTTTTTCTGGGCCACAGTTTAGAAACCTATGTCCCTCCACATATTCTTGGACTTGAGCTCTTATAATCTCTACCCACCAGCCATGAGTACAGGAACATCTGAGGAACCACATATTCCCTGGTTGTTTTATAGTTGTTGAGTTCTTTTCAGTCCCAATATGCTATATTGTAAACCTTACAAGATTTTTTTGTCTTATATTCTATTCCCTTTTAGGAAGTGAACCATGTTCGCCAACTTCTCTATGATTTCCCCTGGTCATATATTGGGAAACTTGCATTTCTGGTGAGTTTTGCAGAACCCAACCATGTCCTTTGGCTTACCTGCTATTTGAATCATATGGTCTCTGAATATTCTAGGGTTAGCAAATATATAAAGATGACAGTCATTTCTTAATAGAATAACTATTTGTATACCACCCCGAGTCACCTGCAGGCTGAGAGGGGCAGTATACAAATGTAGCAAATAAATAAATAAATAAATAAATAAATAAATAACTATAGATAATAAATTGTGTAATTTAGGCTACAGCCCTATGTATACTTTGGTGTTCTAGTTGTTGATGGGCTGCTTCAAATGGTTTCTAACTTATGACAACTCTCTGATTGACTTATCAGCTTTTCTTGGCAAAATTTGTTTGGAAGATGTTTCAGAAAGAGGTTGCCTTTGCCTTTCTCTGAGGCCAAAAGAGTGTGACTTGCACAAGGTCACCCATGGGTTTCTGTAACTGAGCAGGGATTCAAATCCTAGTCTCCAGAGTCATAATCCAACACTCAAACCATTATATCACATTGGCTCCTCTGTATATACTTACCTGGAAATGGGCATGCATATAATTGAACCCATTAAAATAAACCCTTTTGTCTGCAACATGTAGAAGTATTGCATTGCTTCTGAAAAATGATCAGATTTGAACAAAAGCCCCACAAAAGGACCCAGCTTGAGCAGTGTCTTCACCCCACTATGATCAGATGTGTAGTTAAGATATCACTTTGGATATTTCTTATTTAGGACCTTATTGAGGCAGACAGTTTCTTAGAATGTTTCTGAAGACAAGAGCTGTAAGCTATACTGTGGGAAGCAGCTATATCTGTGGTGGAGAATAAATATTGTGCATTCAGTGTCTCAGGATCACGTTTGGCAATTGTTTCTTTGGAATCTTGGGTTTTTAAGCAAGACCAGCCTCAAACTGTAAGCTGTAAACTGTAACCTAATCACATAGAGGCCCAGAAGCCTGGGGACAGTGGGGAAAACAGTGGAGCAGTGCTCACCTTCGTCCCCTTAGTGGGTTGCCACCCCACAAGGTTTCCATCCTGTCCCTGGCTTTTTCAATTGGAGATGGGTAGTCACCTGACTCTTCAGGGCTCCCTCTCAACATGCTGCTGGAACGCCGCTGATACAGAGCCCTGCATCATTTGATGGGCTCTGGCAGATCCTATCTCATCAGCATGCTAAGACTGGGAAAACCAAGCGTCTGATGAGGTCATAGGTGGTGATGCCATCTGTGACCAATTGCTACAGGGCTAGATAGATTGCTGTTCCCATTTTTAAAATCTGTTCAGATGTTCTATTAAAGCCTCACCTTCTTTCTTCTTCTAACCTTGTTTTATTTTGATTTGGTTTTCTGTTTTGTTTGCTTCTCAATCAGGGGAAGAAGTTTGTGATCCAGCCTGATGGTTTGCCTTCTGCCCGTAAACTGGTATACTATACCGGCTGTCCTTTTCGATCTCGGCACTTGCTGCAATTGCTCAGCAACAGTCACCGTCTTTTTCTTAACATCCAGCCTGTACTTAAGCAGATCCAATTGATGGAAGATGCAGAAGGTATACAATGGCCAAGTTTACTTTTTAGAAGGACCTGGCCAGCTACCAAACATTGGACAAATGCAAAGTCATCAATTTTAACAAAACATTGAAAAAGTTACCAAAAGTGCATCCACACTACATAGAACACTTTTGACACACATGACACCATCTATGGAATCCTGGTATTTGTAATTTCAATTGGTACTCAGATGCTAGTAAACTGATTGAAGTAGAAGCCCACCCTCTCCCCCCAGAATCCCAGAATTCTGGAAGTCATTGCAGTTAAAGTGACTTCAGATTGCTATCATTTATGCAGTGTGAACACAGTGGAGATCAAAACATTGTGAGGCAAGAGGGTCTGGCCCTTTGAAAAATATGGGACTGGAATTAATAGTTGGCATGTTTGGGCACTTGGCAAGGTCCTGTCATGCAGGAAAGTGCATTGCCACAGTCTCTCAACTACTGCAGCCTTCTGTACTTGTTTGCTTTCCCCTTCAGTTCAGAAAATTTCAGGGAACAGGAGACAATGGTGAAAAGGAGGAAAAATGTTTGCCAGCTTGCATTTCAGCTTTTTTCTCTCTTGAGCAAGCAGATACTAGTTCAACACTATCCATGGTTTCAGGCACCCACAAGGAACATATCCTGATAGATAACATGGTCTTGTGTGAGTTCGTGCCTTCACGTTATTTGTCTACTTATGATATCCCCTTAAATTTCATAGGGGTTTTCTTAGGCAAAGAATACTCATGTGGTTTTGTCAGTTCGTTCCTCTGAAATATAACCATCTGGTATTTGTTAGTGGTCTCCCATACAAATACTAACCAAGGCTGACCCAGCTTAGCTTCTAAAATCCGATAGAATCTTGTGCCATTAGGCATTTAGGCACAAGGGGGGATATTACTGGATGCCCCGGTGGCGCAGTGGGTTAAAGCCCTGTGCCGGCAGGACTGAAGACCGACAGGTCGCAGGTTCAAATCCGGGGAGAGGCGGATGAGCTCCCTCTATCAGCTCCAGCTCCTCATGCGGGGACATGAGGGAAGCCTCCCACAAGGATGATAAAAACATCAAAATCATCCAGGCGTCCCCTGGGCAACATCCTTGCAGACGGCCAATTCTCTCACACCAGGAGTCACTCCTGACACGACAAAAAAAAAAAACCTGTATTATAAAAAAGGCAGTGTGTGTACTACACAGATCTCACGTGAAGGCTGTCAAAGTCCACATGAGCTTTTGTTTCAGGGCTATACTGCTGATCTGCGGAGAACAGTAGTACTGTGGAGAGCTATGGAAACGAGTCAGCACTTATGACAAGATATGTGTCTATATCATTCTCAAGTTTATACTTCTGAAGCTAGCTAAATCCATAGCAAAATTTCAACCATGTACTCCTCAAGCTGAAACATCACAATGTGGAAATGGTCTTTGGTGATGTCTGCTCAGGAGCTTCAGCATGCCATTGAACCTTTTTTTACACTGAAATACTCTGTTTAAGTCTTGAGATGATTGTGGACAGGGGTCCGTGGAACTAGATCTGTTTCTATTATTATCCATTTGTAGCTGAATTGTGCATTCATACTGCCTGTCAAAATCTATGTCACAACAGCTTGAGTTCTGCATTTAGAATAAATGCTGAAGTTCTGTAGACATCAACGTATCCTTTTGCTAGGACATTTTTTCCATATATTTGTCCAGCTTTCACGTTTTCTTCTGCTCAAGTATTAGTTTTTCTCCACACCTTCACCTCCTAATTTGGGGTATTTGAGCACAAGAGATCTTGAAGAGCCAGAGGATTTGTATAATGTAAGCAGCACTATAATGTTATGTTATGGTTACTACCACTCCCCACTTGATTTCTTAGAATAATCTTCCTTTAGCATGTGCATCTACTTTCAAGTTTTTTTAGTTTCGAGACAGGTAGATTTGACCCAGAATTCCCAAGTGACTTATTCTAGTGTGCAGTAGGTGCTCAGAAGATTTATTAATAGAAAAACAAATAAATAGGTATCTTTCAACCTTTTTCAGATGTGTCCTATGTAATCCTTTTTTTTAAGGATTACATAGGATGCTCCCACATTTTCCTTTTGATTTACTCTAGTATAGCCAGGTATTATGCCAATGTCAGTACTTTTCAGACATTGCATAAAGAGGAATTCAGACTTCTGTGTACAATATATATATATATATTCAACTACACAGTGGCAGCAAGGCCACTACAAGTGTCTCAATTCTTGCCATGTCCCCATTGGACATTGATTGGCTATGGGAGAGGGTATAGTAGTAGAGTGTCTTCGGGCTATTTCTCCTAGACCTTTTGCATAACTACAGTACCAGAATTTTACATTCTAATATCTTTAAATGTGTTGTTGGTCCCAGCCTGTTATGATGCTGCATGTGGGGGTTATTTATTTTGATTATAGTAGAATATTCAATGTAGCCTCTTCCCTACCTTACCTTTTTTGTACATCTTGTCCTTTACTTCCAGAGAAGAAACGATATCGGGAATCCTACATCAGTGATACATTGGAGATGGATCTTGATCCATCAGACAAGCATTCACATGACAGTGGAAGTAGCAGAGGCAGTGAGAGAAACAATCGGTTGTCTCGACAATCAACAGATAGCCATGGCAGCTCCCATACATCTGGCATAGAGACTGATTCAAGACACCGGATCTCTGTGGAGATGTCAGTGGATGAACCCTTTGTTATGAGTCGGGTTCATCAGAAAGACCAGTCTTGTAGCTCAAATATCAGCTGTGGCAGTTCTGGCATTGATAGTGGTGGCAAAGAGAGAGCAGAAGAAGATTCTCAGGATGATGGTAAGACTTGGACGGAAATGAGTTAGTGGTAGTGATATCCTGCCTCTTCCCCCTGGCTTAAGGACAGAGGGCTGATGGTGGTCCTGGTAATGGTTGGGTAGGCTTAGAAAAAAATGAGTTTTTTATGCTGAGTTCTTTTTCACAACTTATAGAAGTTGAGTTAGTAGTAGACGAACCAGAAGAAGTACCAGTGGATGGGTCTCCATTGGAAGAAGTGGTTCATGAAGAGTCTGTTGATTCTCATTCAGAAAATGGTGTATGTTGCGAAGGTGAGATGATCTTTGCATACTTCTTTTTATTTTTTTATGTCTTCATCCTGTTTTGTGGGCTTCTTAATTCTCTACCCAAAATAAATTTTATTAATCTTACACTAGTTTGCAGTAATTTATTTTTAATTACAGTAATGTGTTTTTTATTACATCAAAGGGGTTAGCATGTGGAGTGAAGTGAAAAAAAAGTTATATGTTAAGGCACTGTAGTTTTAAGAAAGTTGGTGGCCTGTAACTGTCACAAGACTTATGGGTTTGCTCAGGCCCATAGCCAGGATTTCGTTTCGGGGGGTGCCTGAATTTTTTCAGGGGGGGAGTTTGGGGGGGGCTGAGTTTCGGGGGGGGGCTGAGTCTGAGTGAAAGAGGGTCTAGCCTAGCAAACCTTTTGTATCGTTACCCCAATACCCCCATGCATATGGGATATATTGAGTATGGTGATCAGATCATGATATGAATAAACATAACAGTTTAAATAATGCACCAATAAGACCTTTTCGCGAACCACCATGAGAATTTGGGGGGGGGGGCTGAAGCCCCTCAAGCCCCCCCCCCCCCCCGGGTACATGCCTGGGTTTGCTGCAGCAGCCCCTGTGAGCAGCCATTCGGTGGGTGGTCCAGAACAAATGGAATTGGAGAGTATTTGGCCATGAGGTTTGGCCAAAAGCTTCTTAGATCTATTGTTCAAGGTTTTCATGGCCAGAATCACTGGGTTGTTGTAGGTTTTTCAGGCTACATGGCCATGTCCTAGAAGCATTCCCTTCTGACATTTCACCTGTATCTATGGCAGGCATCCTCAGCGGTTGTGAGACCTCACAACGTTCTGAGAATGCCTGCCATTGATGCAGGCGAAACATCAGGAGAGAATGCTTCTAGAACATGGCCATATAACCCATACAACCCGCTTCTTAGGTCCTTTCTCTGCAGATCTCTACCAGTCACAGAATCACAGTTGCAAAAAATCACGAGTCCAAGGGAAGGTGAACAGGGACCTCTGGAGTCTTACATTATATAAGGGCCTTGGCTATTGCATATTACATTTTTCAACATAGTCTAAGTTGATTTTGGATTTCATCATACATAGAATAGACACCCCAATATTTGTGAGACTAAAATCTGTCATGACTGAATATGTTTCACTGTTTTCTTGAGTGTAATTAAGTATTCAGCCTTAGAACTGCAAGTTTCAAGATGCATATTTTGTTTTGAGTTTGAATCTCACACCCTGATTCTTCCCATCTTCTCTTCTTGACAGATGTTAATAAGAACCATCTTTCAGTAGTACAAGTCACGTTAATAAAAGTGAAAGGCCAAAGTGTGGAATCCCTTCAGGTAAGGTTATGACCCATCAACAAAACCAATCTCATTTATATAGTAGCTCTGTTTTAACACCAATACACGTCCTACCCACAAATACCAATACATGAAGGATAATAGCATCTTTGAGACTTGGAAGAAGTAGTTTCTAGTGTCAGCCTTTGAGGACTCAGTCCACTTCGTTAGATGTTTTCATGAAAACTAGCACTAGAAATTTCTTCTAGTCTCAAAGGTGTGATTTGATTCTTTTATACCGTTTTATGCTAAAACATCTTAGTTTACACATCATTCTGAACACTACTAAAAAGATAGTATATATAATTGTGGCACTTTAAATATATTGTTTATAAGATTTTTCATATATCTTTTTTTTTAATGGGGCTTAGTTCGCTAAGTTAAATATTGATTAAAATATCAGGCAAAATTAGAAAGCAATTAAAAGATGTCATTAGAGATGGGGAAACAGACCCATCCATTTAAAAGCGGTTTTGGTAGAAATCAATTTTTAGAGAGTACCTTCATTTTCCATCCCTTGGGAGCCCAAATCCTCATTGTCTGAATTGTTGCCCCCTTCTTCTGGTGGGGGGGGGGGAGGTGTAAGTCATACTTAATTACAAATATGTCACTGACAAGATGCTCCTTGGTGGTTCAAAGTTCTGAACATGATGATCAGCAATGATGGTTGTTTGAAAACATAACCTTAAATTGGCAGTATTGTCCCTTTGAATGCCTGCCATTATTGTCCTTTTTTCAACCAAAGAGTAGAATCACCATTAGATAGTGACCAAATCCAAAAGGTGTATTCAGACAGAGATGAAAATAAAATTTAACCTTGAATGTATTATGCTTAAATATGTGTAGGTTTTCTTTTACTAAAATGTAACCATAGGCCTTGGCTGTGCTTCCTTTTCTGCCCTCTTTATTTCCAATCCCAACAAGAGCTGTGATTTCAGCCAAATGATTCCTTTCCAATGATCCATTCATTGTACATGCATCCGAGGACAATATGTCCTGCGTTGAGAAAAATCTGGGCATTAATAGTTGAATAGCTTTTCAATTCTGTGATGGTTCACAGCTTCTTCATTAATACAATTTTCTTGAAAGAGAGCAAGAGGAATGTTAACAATTTGAGACAGGATGGAGATGCACTGGGAACTTGAAGACACGCGATCTCTCTTGTTTTTTCTTTCACTTGTTTGCTTCATTTTTTTAAAATATGTGCCTTTCTTAAACTGGCAGATTACACAGCCCAAAGCTACGAAGTGCCCTGACCAGCATAGCCAAAGTCTAGATGACATTCGTCTTCACAAGTGTCTTCACCCACCACTCAGTGCCACCCTGTCTTCAGATACCTCCCACAGCTATACCTTTGGTTGTGCATTAGAGGACAAACTGGCCAGCTACGGATGTGTTTATTCAACAGCTGACTGTAAAACCAAGTCAGCTCTCTATGGAAAGAGATCTATGAACTGTTTGTCTCTGGACCTCTTGGGAGAAGATCAGCTTCCAGAGGAATTTGTGGTGTGATCACACTGAAGAAGCACTTGGGTCCATCTGGCTGAACAGCATCTGCAAAAATAAAATGACTAATGGTCAAATGGGAAAGAGAAGCTGTTCTCTCCCTGTATCTCTATACCTCATAATGTGGGAAAGCTGCTTATTGCTTGCCCCTCTGTGGTTTATCCTTTTTTGTTCAACAGACCTGATCAAAGTGCAAGTTAATAGTTAAAGTTGTCATTGCTCCAGTATTGGAGGAGGGTTTTTGAACCATTGGCAAGAACATCTTTCTCTCTAAAATGCCTGGTGGGCAAATGATTCACACTAATGAACACACTTGGCAGACACACAGCTATATTTGCTTACTTTTTTAAGACAAACTGGTTTGCTGTATTGTGGGTTTTCCCCCCACACTGCTTCATCGTGTGTAATTCTTTGGAAGATTGCTTTCCCAGGATGTCCCTCCATTAACTATCTGCCAAAAGTATGCACTGCAATGGCCTTGTGTCGTAAGCAGTTTTCAGTGTGTATGTCCAAATATTTTGGAAATAATAGTGATACCTGTTGACATGTTTTATTATTGTGTATTTTAAATCTTCAAGAAGCTGTTTGAATGCCATTTCTTGTTTTAGCATTTGCTTCTCCAAATCAAAGCCATTTCCTGCAAAAGTGACCAGAAAGTCAACTGCAGATTATTATTTGATATAGGTAGCATTTTATACCAGATTATTTGTAAGGTGCTGAATTGTACTGTAGGGCAACATATAAGAAAACTGCGAGATTGTTTTTAGAAGTAAAAATGTCAGAAATTGCTTACAAATGATAACACATGCCAGCAATTTCTGTAGGACTTCTTTATGACTTTCCCAGAACTGTAGAAATATGACAACTTTCCTTTGAGGTTTATGGACAGTTCAGTGTGCATTGGAAGTTGATTTCACTAAGATACAAACAGCCTTCCATAGGGTGGTAAGAACAGAAGGTAGGGAAAGAATCCTGTTAATTAAGATTAATTTCAGAATTAGTCTTAATTCTGAAATACTCCTTAATCCTTTCTTTGTTTCACCAAGAATGATGCCTTAACTTTTATGAACAATGTAACAGTATACTTCATATCTTCTTAATATGCTCCCCCATCATGGACCAGTTAATACATTCATGTTCTTCACTCACTGACTGTATGAACAAGTCAAGATGATGTTTTAGCATGGAGCCAAATTTCTCTTTTGAATTTTTACAGCACAAACCAATATATTTTGAGTAGAAGGAGTGAGAGGGATTTTATGGTTGAAGGGTGGTTACAATTCTGGGTAGCTCAGCATCACATCATAGTTCTACATTTTGACCTAAGTTTCCAGGTTCTGCCAATAGTTTCCTTTTCCAGAGTGAAAAAAGAAACCATCACTATCATAGTTTTCCAGTAACCCCCAGTCCTTCCAAAGTACTTCAGTTTCACTCACTGCCACATGAAATAAAGTGACATAACTCCCCCCTCAATTGGGATAGTAAATTTGGAGGCATGATTCAAGTCAGATTCATTGCCTGTCCATTCAAATTAGCCCTTTATCACTACTTCCCAAACTCTTATTCCAGTACACATACAATTGCTTACAAGTGGAAATAGCCAATGCATTTGACCTTGAATTATTTAATGCTAGCCTAAACAAAATATCAAACTGAAAGCATTGTCCCTCCTCTCCCCCTCCCCCAATTATAGAAGTGGAGGACCCAAACAACCAGCACAATGTTAAAGCCCCACACTTGCATTCGTATCTGGATCAAGCAGTCATACACTTGTTTTTCCTACTCACACAATTGTTAATTGAGTTATTTGTGTATTTTCTTGTTTGACCCCCACTGTTGGGTAACAAAAAAAGAAGCAAACGAGCGTTGTACATAACTGAGTTAACCCATTCTAAATATTTCCATATATTTTCATTGTCTCCTTTCATGTAGTGTTGCATTGTTTCAAGTGCAGGTGTGCTTTGATGGCAAAACTGAGAATGCAATTCAAGCAACATATGATTATCTTAATAATATTATTCCTTCTTTTTGCAGTATAATATTTGTTTTGTCTACCCCAAGTTTGTTCCCTAGAACATGTTCTTCTAGATTGGCGTTGCTATAGAGATAAATTAAGGGGTCAAGGAAACCCACTTCCCACAAAATTGTAGGGCTGGCAAAACCAGTAACATCTACAGGAGTTTTATTTTATCTGCTTCCAAGCATTTAAAGAGGAGAAGCAGGGGGAGGAGGGATGCAGATGAAAGGTTGCTGTTCTGGCACATTTTATTTTCTTGCAAAAAGGATGAGAAGGCAACCACAGGTTCTGGGAACTACCTGTAAAGAAGGTCTCTTTCACAACCCCCATGAAAATTAATGAACGTTTCCCTTCTGTAGAGTTTGGGCAGGAACTCTTCCCAATAGATTGTGTCTCTTCTTAGTTTTGCTAGTTTGAGTTTTAGTGATTGTTACAAACCTATTAGTTGCCCTAAGGCCTATGTATGGAAATGGTGTTGGACTGCAGTTCTCAGTATCCTGAGAAGTTGTCACCCATCAAGATGTAGGGCCTTTTCACGCTGCACACTTAAAGCTATATGGTCCCACTTTAATTACCACAACTACGTTCTGTGGAATGCAGGAGTTGCAGTGTAGTGAGATACTAGAATTTTCTGGCTAGGGATTCTAAATGTACCTTCTTAAAATGCAAATCCCAAAAATCCATATAAGGCTGCCATGGTAATTAAATTGGAAGCATTGTAAATTGTGCAATGTGAAAGGGCTCCTAGAGGGCCCCAGGATTCCAGTCATCCTCTTGGTAATTTTATTTTTTGAGTCTACTCTATAGCACCCTCTCCCTCCTGTTTTAACAAATGCTAACTTTCATATCCATTGAGGACATGTATGAAACATTAGTAGCATCCCCTTCGAGTTGTTCCCTTCACATGTTGCACATTGCTTTAGGCTATTATATACTTTCTCTGTTTTTAACCCATATATTCATATTTATTTTATTTTAGTACGTGAAAAAGAAAATCCTGCAATTTTTCATGTGCCTTGACCCAGCTTTTCAAGACAGGTATAATATGATAGTGTCCAGTATGAGGGCTCGCTCTCCCAGGGAGTCATGGAATCCAGGAGTGATCCTGCTAAATACAGGTTGCTTAAAGTCTGGATGAATACTGTTCCCCCCACAATCTTTTCTTTCCTATTGAAAAGGTAATATGAAAAGCTGGACCAAGAGTGATACAAATGTGTCTTAATGAAAATTCTCCAAGAACTGTGATGGTTATTATGCAATTTTCTTTTGAGTCTCTTGAATGTGAGAGTTCTCTCTCACACACAGACATACACACATATATTGGTTTTCATCATAAGGTTCTGTTTTATGTTTAGTTTAGCTGCAGTTTGGAATTTTTATTTTATTGTTTAAAGGCTTTTAATCTACTGAAGATATGAAAACCAGCTGTCAATATTTGTTCAGCTGTAAGATACTGATTGCAGTCACTCCATTTTTAATGACTGATGTTCCTCCTTTCCATGAAAGGAAATCTTTTGTATGGGAAAAACACATGAACAACACACATAGATTGATTTGTCTGTCTCTGTATACATATGTAATAAAATGATAGAAAAGCAAGCTTGTATGTGTGTAACTCCAGAGTGGGATGGAAGTGTGCAAGTGTTTGTTGCAGCTGTGCGATAGAACATTTAAAGATGTTCTTCTCAACTGTATCTCTTCTCATACCTATTTGGCTTCTACGACTTTTGCAAAATCAGCCACTATGGAAATCGTGGTCTGAGAAGCCAGGCAGCATTGTCACCTCATGCTTCCCTTGGTTTGACAAGGACAGTTTTTTCATATTAGACAGACTTCTGGAAAAGCTTTCTTTAAATAAATGAAACTGATATTGCTTTTGGTTAGCAACATCTAGTATCTAGCTGTGGGAGAACTTGTTTATCTTCTGTCCCAAGAGAGGAGAGGCAGAAAAAGTGTCCAGCATGCCTCTAAGGGCCTATAGAGACAGGGCCCATAACACGGGAGCTCCTGTGGTTTTTCCAGAGGCATCCAAACAACATCTCTGGTAAAACCTAATTAATATGATACTCTATTAGACACTGCTCTTCTTGAAAGACCCGGTCTAATGGGACTACCAAGACGTCAGTCCGCACAGCCCATTTCACTTCTTTGGGCCCGGAGAAGTGAAGAGGAAGGCCACCCCGTCCCCAAATCCTGGAAAATACCAATGTAGTGCTAATACAGAGGGAGTCACTCCCCACCCCTCCCCGGTGTCTTAGTGCTACATTGGTACATTCCAGGAAGCATGGTGAGAGGCCCAGTGATGGCCTGGCAAGTTTTTCTTTTATTTTAAAGGTTTGATGGGGGATTTTGGTTGTCCCCATTGTAACCCAGTGTGCTACACTTGGGAGAACACACGAGAAAGCCCACTTCTTTTGGGTACCCATGCGGACAACAACATGGGAGAAAATGGGTCCTTTTAACCTGTTTTCTCCAATGATAAATTGCTGTCTGGAAGCAGCCTAAGGATGTCAAATCTGCCCAAAGGAGATGGAGGTGATAAAGTATCAGGCTTCATGTTCCATTCTTCCTAGTTAGAATGTATGGAACTTATATGCAGAACCAGTCCTACCATTAGGCAGAAGGATTTGGTCCCTTCAAATACTCAATACTAGAGAATACATACGTGAACCTCCACACAGCCCTACCTTAACAGCCAGGAGCTGCATCACTTGAAAGCCTGTTCAGTTGCTGATGAAGTTGCAAGGAGAGTGACATTTCCAGCCCTCTCCTGTCAGCATGCAAGACCATCAGTCTGAAACAGGATTCCCATTGTACTACTGGACAGGAGGAAACTATTTTTAATATTTAATAGAAAAACATGGTTTTTGCACAAAAGCCTGCATTCAAAAACAAGAAAAATATGGCAGAGGAATATTCATTTTCTCCTGACATACCAAGACACCTACTGTAATTGCTCAGTATTACATGCAAGGATTAAGCAGCTGAGGATTTACATCCCAGTACATTCTTCCTGAACCTGACGTCTTGCAACTTTCATCACCAAATGACAAAGATGCTGGAGATTAAAGGATAATATACAGGGTTAGTCAAAATGCATAGGCCAATAAGCCATTCAATTGAATGGCTTATTGGCCTATGCATTTTGACTAACCCTGTATTTCAAGGGTGTTGGAGTAGGAGAGACAGTTGCTATAGAGCTTGTAATAACTTGTGTGGCTTGAAAGTTCTGGATGTTTTTATTCACACCTGGATTTGTAAGTCATCCATGTATCTCTAGTTCTGCCTGAAAAAAAATATTTCAACACGAATCATCTTTATTATGCCTGGTCACTAGCTTTATATTTACATCCTTGGAGCATGGATGATATGTAATCTTTAAAATATCCAGAACACTTCTTGCTGTAGGTAGGTTGCGTGAAAATAATTGGGGGGGGGGGGGGAGACATAGCTTGCTGTTCAAGTAGTATCCAGTAGCAATTTTGTCATAACTTCAAATTTCCCTTCCTCTACAAATTGTGTTCTATCTTGTTATTCTCTGCCACATTCATTTCCTGCTAACCTTCAAGCATCCAGTAGGTTACTGAGCTGCTGGGTGTTTATTGACATTTTTGGCAACCATCAGGGATTGGTTCAGGTTGTAAAATATTATTCCTAATACCGCAACTGAGAATATTTCATGTTTTGAATCATTCTGTAATAACAACTGGCCTTTCTCTGACTTCCTCTGTCAGATACTGGTCCTTCGTTCGATTATTTCTCTTTTTACTTCAGCTTGGTTTCATAATATTGAAGAGCTGAAATTGCTCTTTATATATATTACACTATTTTATATATTTTCTTATTATATTATTTCACTGTTGTTCAAAGAACTCAGATTTTGCCAAACATTTTAATTTTCCATCAATACAGTTATAATATTTATATGTGTGTATATTTAAAAGTGAAAAATGCAGAGTTATCTATGATGGTTTTTAACCAGTTATCACACACTGGTGTACAACTACTGCATGATGCTTTGCTGGTTTGTAAGAATGATTAACATTGGCTGAAATCCTATATTGCCTTCTTAATTATGAATATATAACTAAGTAAGAGTTCTTGGCTTGATTTCCCTAAATCTAGCTAATAGGCAGCAGCTACACTGACCAATAAGGGGCTTTTCTGCTGGCAGTTGGGTACAGTACAATGTTTCCATCCTCCTCCTGCTAACATGAAAGTCTGCCACAATCAGAAGACCCCTGTAGCAATCTTTCATCATCCCTCCGATTGTTGGCAGGAAAGGGCTAGAAACAGCATCCTGCTGCACCTGATTCACTTGGTGTGGCTACTGATTATTAAGGCAGTAGCTTCCACTCTACAGTGAATATATATATTTATTATTATTATTATTTACTTTATTTGTATACCGCACTCTCTCAGCCCGTAGGCGACTCAGTGCGGTTTACAACCAGGTCAATATACAAAGTGCACAACATTAGCATTAGCATTTAAAAACAGCAACTAGAGCAACTAAATCACATAACAGTACATCAGTACATCAATATAACAACAATACATCCATATAACTAATCCATCACGTCTCATCAATAAAGTCATAATCCGATCTCCTCGTCCATTATTCCAAGTTCCAATCTCAATCAATTGATTGCACTGCTTAATTAAACACCTGTTCAAAGAGCCAGGTCTTCACTTTTCTCCTGAACGCCAGCAAGGAGGGGGTCGATCTAATGTCTGCGGGAAGGGCGTTCCACAGCCGAGGGGCCACCACTGAGAAGGCCCTGTCTCTCGTCCCCACCAGTCGTGCCTGCGAGGTTGGCGGGATAGAGAGCAGGGCCTCACCGGATGATCTTAATGTCCTAACTGGTTCATAGGGGGTGATGCGTTCGAACAGATAGGTCGGGCCAGAACCGTTTAGGGCTTTAAAGGCTAAAACCAGCACTTTAAATTGTGCCCGGTAGCAAATTGGCAGCCAGTGGAGCTGGCGCAACAGAGGAGTGGTGTGCTCCCTGAGTGCCGCTCCCGTTAGCAATCTGGCTGCCGCCCGCTGGACCATCTGAAGCTTCCGAGCAGTCTTCAAAGGCAACCCCACGTAGAGAGCGTTGCAGTGGTCTATACGGAATGTAACCAGTGTGTGGACTACCGTGGCCAAGTCAGACTTCCCAAGGTACGGGCGCAGCTGGCGCACAAGTTTTAATTGTGCAAATGCTCCCCTGATCACCGCCGAAACCTGGGGTTCCAGGCTCAGCGATGAATCCAGGATCACACCCAAGCTGCGAACCTGCGTCTTCAGGGGGAGTGTAACCCCGTCCAACACCGGCTGTAATCCTATACCCTGTTCGGCCTTACAACTGACCAGGAGTACCTCTGTCTTGCCTGGATTCAGTTTCAATTTGTTCGTCCTCATCCAGACTGTTACAGCGGTCAAGCACCGGTTCAGGACCTCGACAGCCTCCTTAGTAGCAGGTGGGAAGGAGTGACAGAGATGGACATCATCTGCGTACAGATGACACCGTACTCCGAAACTCCGGATGATCTCCCCCAACGGCTTCATGTAGATGTTAAACAACATAGGAGACAAGATTGAACCCTGAGGAACCCCACAAGACAATGGTTGTGAGGTAGAATAGGTGTCTCCCAATAACACCTTCTGAGATCGACCCTCTAGGAAGGACCAGAGCCACTGTAGGACAGTTCCTCCAAGGCCCATTCCCGCGAGGCGTCCCAGAAGGATACCGTGGTCGACGGTATCGAAGGCCGCTGAGAGGTCCAGCAGCACCAACAGGGACACACTCCCCCTGTCGAGCTCCCGGCGTAGATCATCCACTAAGGCGACCAAGACTGTCTCAGTGCCATGTCCCGGCCTGAAGCCAGACTGCGCCGGATCCAGATAATCCGTGTCGTCCAAGAATACCTGGAGTTGTGAAGCCACCACATGTTCCAGGACTTTGCCCAAAAAGGGGAGATTGGAAATTGGCCGAAATAGTGGCCGCGAATTGAGTGGGGTCCAGTGATGTTTTTTTCAACAGCAGTTTTATTACAGCTTGTTTTAAGCTCGCTGGAATGTTGCCTTCCCGGAGGGAGGCATTAACCACCACCGTTACCCACTCGGCCAATCCCCCTCTGGCTTGCTTTAAAAGCCAGGATGGACAGAGGTCTAGAACGCATGTGGTAGGCCTCATCCCTCCCAGTATCTTGTCCACATCCTCGGGTTTCACCAATTGAAATGAATCCATCAAAACCGGGCAAGCAGATGCTCCAGCTACATCCTCAGAGACTGCCGTTAATATGGCATCCAGCCCAGAACGAATCAAAGCGACTTTGTCCGCGAAGAACCGAGCAAAAGCTTCACAGCGGGCTATCGAGTTGTCAGGGCTCCCATCCTGAATGGTGGGGTTTAAAAGGCCTCTGACAACTCGGAACAGCTTCGCAGATGCAATAGTGGCCTTTAGATTTCTTTATTTCTGTCTTTACCCTGCCAAAATAGATTTCTTTGCGGCCTTTATTGCCGCGGCATATGCCCTTAAAAAGGACACAAACCGTGTCCTATGAGTATCAATATATATATTCCTCTATAGTATCTCTATATATATTCCTGTGAGTATCTCTGTAGATCTTAGAAAGCTGTTTCTTGATTTAAGGTATTGACATGCTGGCTGATATCCAAACAGAGGATGGTCCAGAGATGTCACTGCCTTGGTCCTTTCATTATTGGCTACTACTTCCTGGCAGGTGTCAGGTGGTGCAATACTGGCTAAACAGTATAATTTCTCCAGTGGTATAGAATGTAGTCATCCTGTGATAATGTGGCATGTCTCATTAAGAGCCACATTCACTGTTTTAACAGGGTGAGATGTATTCCACACTGGGCAAGCGTATTCAGCAACAGAGTAGCAAAGCACATGGGCAGATGTCCTCACTGTCTCTGGTTGTGATCCCCAGGTTGTGCCAGTCAGCTTTAGTATGATATTGTTTCCAGCACCCATTTTTTGCTTGATAGTCAAGCAGTGCTTTTCATAAGTCAGAGCACGGTCCAGGGGAGCTCCCAGATATTTTGGTGTGCTGCAGTGCTCCAGTGGGATTCCTTCCCAGGTAATCTTCAAAGCTCGAGATGCTTGTTTGTGCTTATGATGAAAAGCACACATCTGCATTTTGGCTGGATTAGGAATTAGCTGGATTTTCCTGTAATAGGCAGTAAGGGTGCCTAAAGCTTTGGAGAGCTTCTGTTCAACCATTTTAAAGCTTGCTTGAGAGTGATGGCACAATTGTCAGCATAGATTAAACTCTCTGTCCCTTCTGGCAGTGGCTGATCATTTGTGTAAATGTCAAACATTGATGGAGCAAGCACACTCCCCTGAGGCAGGCTGTTATTCTGTTTTCGCCATCTGCTTCTCTGACCCTAGAATTCAACAAAAAGCTCCTGTTTTGTAGCAGATTTCCTATTAAGTGGGTGAGGTGGTAGTCCTTTGTGATATTATACATTTTTCTCAGGAGAAGGTGATGATTTACAGTATCATATGCTGATGACAAGTCTGTAGTCAGCTGCTTTTCAAAACCATCTTCTATGTGCTGAATCAGGTTCAAAGCTTGAGATGTCCAGCTTTTGCCTTTCCTGAAGCCAGCTTTCTGTGGGATCATACATGGGTCTATTTTTCCATGATTCTATGCAGAATAAGTCTCTCCAGAAGTTTGTAAAGGTAGCAGAGCAAGGAGATTGGTCTATAGCTTTTTGGATCATTACAGTCTTTGCCTGGTTTCAAAATGTCTATGACTCTTGCTTTCCTCCAGATTTTAGGGATCTGACAGGATACAATGCAGTTCATCAGCTTCAACAGCTTGTCAGTGGATTGACAAGATGGTTTACATATAATTGAAATGATATTAACATTCATAAACAAGAGCTGATACAAAAACAATTAAATCATAAGCAGATGTGACCAAAATCAGATTGGGTTCCATATCTAAAATTTTAGTGACCTGGAGAATGAAAAGATGTCTCTGATATTGTGATGAATTTCCACCAGATACATCTATAAAGTTTGCAGAACAGAGAAAAAGCGTGTCTTCAGAAACATTTCAAAACATAGGCATCTTCATATGGGAGAACATGGTTCTCCTGAGCTCTGTAAAGAGTTACAGTTCAACATCCAAAGGCCTCCATATTCCCCATCTTCCCCTGAAATACTTATGATTGCTCATAATTTTTCACTACTGATCACAAAAACCTTCTTAAGTCATTTTCAAAAGATTCCAGTGAAATATTTTTTTTCCTGTGTGGAATTTTTAAAAAATAAATTACTGATTTTAATAATAAAATCTGAGTCTAAAAATGTTCTCTTTCCTTTCAGAAATAGTTCCTAATTTCTTATTCTATAGGTGATATAGAAAATAATTGTGTCCTAATTATTAGATCTAGTTTGCATTGTACTTTCATGACACAAGGGGGCATTGGTGGAATACAGTGCTAGTGAAAATAATGATTCTGTGGTGAGACATAAAGTACTGAAGAATCCAACAGAGAGTCCAGTGGTAAACCCTGAATTATCAAATTGCAAACAGATTTCTGAAGGGAGTGAAATATATTTTACCATGGTGGAATATTATTTTTCATTGTATGTCAGCTTGAATATTTTTCAAATGAAGTGAATTTGTCCAACAATTACATAAATGATAAAGACAATCATAACATTGGATTTGAAACAGAAATCATTCTAGGCAAACCACCTTTGTATGTGAGGGTTTAATTGTATAAGGAACATGGGACATGTTCTTGCTGTCTGCTTGGCAATGTATATCTGTCCCATTCTACATAGTCCCCACTTCCCATATTGGTCTGGAAGCTATACAATAAACTTATATATTATTGTTGGAGAAAATACAACCCACCTCTAGTTTCCATTCACTTCATTTCAAAATGCATTTTTTTAAACCCTTGACCATGACCAATGGGGCTATCCAAGATCTCTGTGTGGGGTGTCAATGGTCATTTTGCTTTTTGTTTCCCTCCCCTCCCCTCACCTCCTAACGTGTTGTTTTTGTACATCAGGAGTTCTCTCGGGGGGGGGGGGTGCTGCCAGCAAGCCTTTTGGGTAATTTTTGAAGGGAAAATGGGGGCTAGAAGTTGTTTGAATGCCCTCTCAAGTCAACCCATCTAGCCACCCCCTGAGGGAAAGTCCAGGGTTTAAGTTGGGGGTGGGGAAACAAAATCTTGGGAGGAACTGGATTAAAATAACCCAGTTCCTCCTGAGATTTCTGGCAGTGTAGAAGGGCCCTCAGAGTCCTATTTGATATTTAAACTTCCACCATCAGCACCACTACCCTGCCAAAAATACCCTAACTTATATGTGGTGCAGCCTTCCTTAGTATGGTCATTTGTCAGAGAAGGGGGGGGGGCAGTGAGTGAGGAAGCATCAAGCCATTTTCTTGTAGCTAAACATGTTGCAATAACATTAATAACAGGGACATTACAAGAACCCATCTGTAGATCCCCTCTGACAAAATGTCAGAGAGATCTACAGATGTTTGGGAGAGTTCTGATGCTTACAAGGTGAGATTTAGCTTTGGAGATTTAGCTTTGGAGATGTAACTACATGTTACATATAGATCTTCTGATGCAGTATCTTTTCTATCATTTAGGCATCCAAAAGAAAAGGGGCAAGCAAAGTTATAATTGGGACAAATATGAGTTTCCGGAGTATACCATTTTCAGTGTCTCACTCTCTGCAATTTAGCAATTTGGAGAATGAGGGAAATTTTCATTTTGGAAATCAGAAGTATCATCTATAGCCTCATCTACACTGCCATATGGTCAATGTAGATTTATATAATGCAGTTCAATGCAGTTAAATACATTGTATGAGTCTACACTGACCATATAATGCATTTCAAACTGCATTATATGATAGTGTACATGGGGCCGCAGAAGGTGAAAACCTTTGTTTTGCTTCCCCCAAAGCTACTGTCTTGCACTCAGATAGACAAGCTGAACAATTTCTTCTTCCAAGGACTCATTCTACATAGCTGGTCAAATCTGGGGGAAAGAGCAGCCTGCCAAGAATAGCAATGCTTCTTGGGACATCCTCTCTGTCTCCGCAGACAAGAGCAAGGGATTAATGACAGTTGCATAGAGACACGCACACACACTTCAGAAAACCGCAAACACTTGGAAAGGACCCAAGAGTCTAACAAAACAATCAAATAGGAATTCTGAGCAGTAGTGAAAACTCTTGAGTGCTACTTGGCAGCTTGGGACTTGTCTGCTTTATAGCTCAAACAAGCACGAATGTTGATATGTAGAGCTTGTGTTGCTTTTGTTTCCCATCATCTTCACTTTCAAGTTCTGCCAAGCACTAAACAAGCTCCGGATTTACACAGCACTGTTTTGACCTCTGCCAGAACTTGGTGCATGTCATTGTCTCCCCCTCCCATCTTGTATGGAGGTGCTTGATCATCTACCATTTTCCTATAGAACAGAGATGGATAATTGTGGCTCTCCAGCTATTTGGGGTCAACAACACTCATCACCCCCAAGCAGGGTAGTTAATGGTGGGTGTTGGGAAATGTGGGATTTAGTAGTGGATCCCTCAAATGGAGTAATCAAATCGTCAAGGCAGAAACTGAATAACAACCAGTCCCACACTACACAGAGTCTAGCAGAGAAAGATATAAGTTTACTCTTTGTGAAGAAATAAAAGTAAATTTACAGACTACTTCTGCATAATCACATAGTCTTCTGGAGGGCATAAAGACAAATATGAAAAATGGCTACAGGTTAGAATAATCAGGAGGAGACTGAGTATGGTAACACGAAACAAACAAACAAAAAGAAGAGGTTTGCAAGCATCCACATGAGAAATTAGAAAGTAGAATAGGCCCTTGATATACATTGGAGTTTGGGTTCCGGACCTGCCATGGATATCAAAATCGCTGGATGCTCAAGTCAATGAAATAGTGGCATAAAATCAAATGGCAACCAACTCAAATGAATGCCAGAGAAAACCTGAGAATCTGTAAAATGGTGGGAGGCTACAACAGGACATGCCTAACACTGGCATAGTGCTTGTGCAGCAAAATCAAGGTTTGGCTTTTATGGGGTGTGATATTTTCAGGCTGTTGAATCTGTATATGCAGAACCTATAGCTATGGTGGGCCAACTGTACAGATATGCAAAGTTGCTAATAATGAGGATTTCTGCAAATTGTAACCAACAAACACCTGGTAAGCCACATGTTGCCCACATCTGTACCACATCAGACATGCAAATACATCCATATTTCAATTCAACAGCCATTGTCTGCATGTAACTGAATTTTATTGAGTAACATTGCCATTGTTTCCCCTCCCCCTTTAAAATACTGAAACATACTAATATGACCCTCCACTTTAAAGAAATATGAATGACTGAAAACTAATTCATTCATTAATTTTGGATAATGTACAATTTCATTTTAAAAATACACATTAAGAGAATTTTTAAAAAGTAATCTGTTAGAAGTAATAATACCCCATGGAGATATTTTTTATGTTTCATTAAAAGCGGATTCTCAGTTGCAAACTCATTTCTTCTTTTCATTTCTGTCCTGAGCAGTTATGAGAGCTATCCCTCAATACTCGTAATTTCTTGGTAGCAATTTGGGCTGAGTCAAATATTTGTCGTCCCGGGAGACAGACGTCTCTCTTTCTGGCATAAGTGATCAATCCTCATTACAGGACGCAGAGGGAAAAGAATGCTGTTATAGTGTTTAAAGCTGTCTGCTTCCTGTGCCAATAACTTTCTCTTGTAACTTCTGAGCGTCTAGCACCCCACTGATGACCTTGGAAAGTTCTTTGAAAGGGCTGTTTTATGGGCAGCCATGATGATATAACCCTTTCAATGTCGGCACGTGGGTGTAATGCAAAGGCTTGACTTCTATCTCAACCCAGTAGCAGAGGGGTAGAATGGCTCTCTTTTTGAATGTGCCATGTCCCACATCAAGAAGTTCAGATACGGCAAGTCAGATTTGCAGTGATGTTAATCAGGCTAGAGACTCTGGGCCCTTCCACTGCCATATAAAATCCTTATTATCTACTTTGAATTGGCAGCATAGACTCATATAATCCAGTTCAAAGCAGAAAATGTGGATTATCTGCTTTGATAATCTAGATTATAAGGCAGTGTAAAAGGGACCTCTGTAGTGTCAAGATTTTATGTGCTACAATAAGGTCCAGTCATCTGAAAACTATAACTCAACAAGGTTGAAAATCAATGAAAGGCACAATTAAAAGCTTGACCTGGTCATGTTTACGGATGACTAAGGTCCCTTTGATGACCAGATAATCCAGGTCATTAAAGGAGGAAATCTACATTATCTGATATGAACTGCATTGTCTTAGTTTACACTTCTATATAATCCAGTTCAGAGCAGAAGGGCCTAAGGGGGGAATCTACACTGCCCTATATCCCAGGATCCGATCCCAGATTATCTGCTTTGAATTGGATTATGAGTCTACACTACCAGACAATCTAGGATAAAAAGATAATCTGGGATATAGAGCAGTGTAGATCCACCATAAATTCTGAATCGTGTTGGGTGCTAAAATAAACCCGTGGAATCCATAATATTCATGTAAATATTGATCCACCATTCAAAAATTGACTCAATGTGTCTATTTTAATTGGGATTACCAATATAATTCAGGCTACAATGCAATTTACTTCCAAAGCAGCCAGTGGGGCTCCTTCTACACTGCCTTATCATCCAGATTATCAAAACAGATAATCCACATTATGGGATGAACTGGATTATATGAGTCTACACTGCAATTTAATGTAATCTGGTTTTTATATGGCAGTGTAGAAGGGGCCTGAATCTGTTGCTGAAAAATGGTCAATCTCCTCTGGATTCTACCTCCACTTCTCCAGAAACTGCTGAGATGAACATTAGTGAATTTATCTCCTTAAGGTGCTGGGTGTGCCAGCCATCACTGTAAGGCTATATATACTTAAGAATGTGTTTTGAATCCCACTGAGGGTATATCTACACTTCAGTTAATCAGTTTGATGTCACTTCAACTGCCATGGTTCAATACTATGGAATCATGAGAGTTGTAGCTTTACAAGGTCTTCTCTGTCAAAGAGTTCTCAGGCCTCACCAAACTACAAATTTCAAGATTCAATTGCATTAAGCTATGGCAGTTAAAATGGGGTCACACTGTATTAATTCTACAGTGTATAATCTGTGTATTTGTGCTAAATGTGTGATGTGAATTTCAACTTAAATGTGTGATACACTGCTCAATATTTTTAGGGGGTTCGGGAAACTAACCTATGCCAAGTCACACCACTAATTCTTGGTATTGGCTACACCTTTAGCTCTCTACTTCTGTTATTTCAGATATTTTGGACCTTGGTTCCCATTGGCAGCATGTCTGTTGATGAAAGATCCTGGGAACTGAAGACATGAAATGAGCAAAGGCTTACATCAGAGATAATGGCCATGAGATCCTTCAGATGTTATTGTACTGCAAGTCCCATCGATCTGTCACTGTTGACTATGGCTGATCCTACACTGCTATTTGAACCGCCTTATGTGGTCAATGTAGAACTATATAATGCAGTTTGAACTGCATTGAACTGCATTATATGTTTCTACACTGACCATATAATGTGTTACATGGCAGTGTAAAACCAGCCTATATGTGGATGTTGGCTGTAGGGAGCTTGTGGAAGTCTGCACAAACTGACTTCCTTTGCTGTCAGGACACTATGTTTATAGGATTTTTTCTTAATAATAACAACACAAAGGAAATTGTTTGTTGTCCTTTCTATGGATGTTTCTCTTGAGGGCTGCCCTTTAGAGCAGAACGTCTTGAAGAGTGGAAGCCTCAGCAACTACTCTACTCTTAGCACATATGTAGAACTGGTGTTCCCTTATGGGATGAAATACATCTGTTTATCAAAGCACATGATTTCACTCAACTGTGTGTCTTACATTTAGTATGTGCTATTTTGGGATTGATCGTTCAAAAGTAAAAACACAGGCTTCATTTGCAACCCTAATTGTTGAACCAGAAACAAGTGTGGTGTAGTAGCTTGTATGTTACACTAGGACTCTGAAGGTCAGGGTTAGATCCACACTGAGCCATGAACTCACTGGGTAGCCTTGAAAAAGTCCAAGAAGATGGCAATAGCAAAATTCCCCTGAATAATTATTGCCAAGAAAACATTGCCATAAGGTCATTACTAATGGGGTTTGATTTGAAGAAGGCAAAGGCCAACCTCTTTCTAACAAATTTTGCCAAGAAAAGCCCCATGATAGATTCATCTTAGAGTCACCATAGGATGGAAACGACCTGAAGGCAACAAACAATAATAGTTCTGAGGAAACTGTTATGAAATGGGGTAAAAGGTTTATTCCAAATAATAGACATTCCTCTCAAAATCTAGCCTGACCTTGACCCCTGGCAAAACTAATGTTATAATTGAAGCACTGGGATGCTGGAGCCTCAGGTCACTGACTATTTTGAGCAATGCCACTTGGGTGGAATCTTAAATAAGACTGTGCAGCTCTGAGTTAAATAGCAGACAATGCTCATTTCGGTTTACACAAAAATCTAACTTTACAAGCAGCCAGAACACTTCTGTCCCATCGTTCTCGGGGAGACTCTGTGGTTTATTCTTCCACCAAAGGGATTAGCAAACTTTACTGTCTCTTCATTCCTGCCAATTTCTCATCTGTGATGGAGTGAATTTTTTCAAAAGAGATATTGGATGGATTCTCTTTTCCCTTTGTATACAGAACAAATTCTGAACTCACCTGTCTTTTTGAGCCAAATGGTCTGTTACAGCTACAAAAGAAAATTTCTATTGAAGGAATCTATTTTTTCCAAATGATCTGTGAGTCGTTCCAATGCTTTTAGTCTTGGGAACCTTTCCCTCAATGGTTTAAAAATCACGCATCTTTCAGATTGCTATGTTTTTATATGCTGAGGAAATATTTGGATTCCTCTCATTATGATCAGTGAAAAGAAATGACTCTCCTTTCTGGATGATTTGCTTCTAGTGCAAAGTGAGGACTGTTATTGCAAATGAATACCTTATTCTAGGCCTGGGTAACAACGGAAAAATTTGTTTCTAAAATCGATTCGTTTTTGGGGGTTTTTGCGTTTCGATATTTAAAAGAATTCCGAAATTTTTTTTTAAAAAAAAGTTCGATATTTACGAAATTTCGTAAATGGTAAAAAAATTACAAAACAATAACGAAACAATAACGAATCGATTCGTTAATGGCGGACGCGACCGCGCAATACGCTAAAAAACCTCCAAATGGGACAGGGGGAACTTCTGAAGCTTCCCTCTCCCTCTGTTGTTGACTGTTGGTGTGATATTATAATTTTGTTTTCACTAATTAAACAAAAAACAACTATAAAACTTGCCCCAGACATGCGGAAATAATAACGAAACGACCTCAAACCAATAACGAAACGAATACATAACAAAATACGAAGCATTTACGAAACGAATTGAAAAATTCATTTCGTTTTTAAGCTGCTCTAGAATGGTTCGTTATCGCTTCGTTAACAAAAAAAATAACGAATTTTTAATGAATTACGAATTAACGAAACGAAACCACCCAGCCCTACCTTATTCATTTAGTTTGTCTGGATAATAAAAATATAAAAGGGTTAAGTGGAGTACTGCATGCTAATGAATTATTTTCAGGAAAGAACAACAAGTTCCGTTCCTGTTATTGGAGAATTAAGAGCCCTATAATCCACTATTGGGATCATATAGCCATCAGAAGAGTTCTGGAAAGTTCGAAATAAAGAAAGGTCCAAATGAAAAGCATGGCTGTTGAGCCAGTACATTCATCATGGCTGCTAGAATAATAAGAGTTGGAAGAGACCACAAGGGCCATCCAGTCCAACCCCTTGCCACGCAGGAACGCATAGTCAAAGCACACCCATCAGCCCTCTGTTTAAAAATATCCAGAGAAGAAACTCCATTATGCTCCAAGGCAGCATACTCCAATTCTGAACACCTCTTGCCACCAGGCATTTTGAAGGGCTGTACCCACTAGGGGTCATGCTTGTAACTTTAAATACTTCTTTAGACCAAAAGAGCCTCGCTCCATCTTTCTTAAAGACTGTAAGTTGGGGAGCACTTTGCCATATTTGTTGTATCCCTGGATGTTTCAGGCCTTAATTTAGACAGGAAGAACACCTCTCCCCCCTTTTTTCTTTTTCTTTTTGCTCTAGGCTCATTTGATGCCGCCTTTCCTCCCCCTCCCACTCGCATTTGAGTGCTTCCATGCAATGCTTCCATGGACACTGCTTGATGTAATAGGCTTTGGTTAAGACAAATTCTATCTACATAGTCTGATTACCAGCACAACACAATGTGCCTGCAGCAGCTGGATTCAATCTTGCTTAAAGTATTTGCACTACAAATAAACACCAGTACATAAAACAGTTCTAATTTGCTTCAAAGTAAACCACTTCCACCACCCAAGTGAAATTAGTGCTGAAAAATTGTTACTGGTCCACGAAGATAAAGGGTCTACTTTCATTAGTAGCTCTTTTTTCTAGGTTTGGTTATTGGCACTAACACCTCAAAGTGGGAAGGTGTGCTGCTGCTCCCTTTTACCAGTGGGGAGAGGAGAGAGGGAGTAGGTAATTCAGGCCATGAAAACTTGGGAAGTAAAGGATGGATGGGCTGAATTTGAAAGGACAGCCTGATAGTCTCTCCTTAAGATACTTCAGGTGTATTAGACTACCATCCTCATCACCCACAGGCAGCACGGTCACTGGAGACATTTGGAGTGCACCAGATGTGTGAAAACAACAGATGAGCAAACATAGTTTATGAAGCATCCTTTTTGCTTCTTGTTCCATTCTATATTTAAAACATCTGGCATGGGTTCTAACATCCACAGACTTTCCCTCCGTGTGTGTGTTTTTTCTTTAGGAGTGGTAACTTTAATTTTAAAAAGCAAGAAGAGAAAAAGGAGGATCAACAACCACAACCAAATGGGTAAGACATTTAAAGCTCTTTAAAGCTTGAATTCTTTGGCAAGAGTTCATAGCCAGTACTAAGATAACTGTGGAAGAAGAAGAAGAAGATGCAGATAAAAGGAGCATCTAGGAAAATTGCCACAGCAATAGCATTTCACAGAAAGCAGCAATGTGGAAGGGCCAGAAAATGATTTAGCACAACCAAAAAAAGTTTACACAGTCAGACCATTACATCAACATGCTTGCCATTCTATTGTGAGTGGTGGTAACACCATTCTGTTCTTAGAGCATTGGAAACTTGTGTGGTCCTCCTCCGTCCTCCTCCATCACACTATCAAATCAAATCATTTATTTCGGTCATAAACTAGCACAGAAAATAAATGTCAAAATTTCATACAAACTGGGTATGTTTGGTACATTTAAAATATAAATATAAATACTGAAGCACAATAGGGGTGAGTTAATTAGTTAACATAGCAAATAATGAGGGATGAATTAGTGCTCATCAACATTCAAAAATCACAAACTGCCCAACCTGTTTTGAAGGTTAATTTTGTGGAGAATCCTACTCCTAGCATGTCACTTGAAAAACAAACTTCCACTGTCACCTGTTTCATTCTACTTGCATATCTGAATTGATAATATAGTATTAAAATAAACTACATTTCTGGAACTCAAGCAAAATCTGAGTCATTATACTATGTAACAAAATTTAATGATAACTGTGAGAGCCGTTCAGCAGTGGAACCCTCTGCCCCGGAGTGTGGTGGAGGCTCCCTCCTTGGAAGCTTTTAAACAGAGGCTGGATGGCCATTTCTCAGGGGTGCTTTGAATGCAATATTCCTGCTTCTTGGCAGGGGGTTGGACTGGATGGCCCATGAGGTCTCTTCCAACTCTATGATTCTATGATTCTATGATAATACTACTACTAATAATAATAATAATTTTATTTCTTACCTGCCTCTCCTCATGGCTCAAGGTGGGTCATAGCACCAAAAAATATGTTCCTGGTTTTGAAAGTGTTATTCCTGTATAATGGTGCAATACTTTCTTTGAAAGTAGTTGTTATACTCCAGAAACTTCATTTTTGTGGCTCGATGAGCTATTTATTGAACAACTATAGCAAAAATGTGCTGCATGCTGTCCCACAAAAACAGTTTTTACAGTGTAATAAACTTTTTCCATGTTTTAATGATAGAACCAATTAGGAAATGACAGTTATAACCCAGGAACAAAAATGGTGTAACATACTGTTATTCTTACATCATCTAAACAACAAACTAATGTGTTTCCACTTCACACGAAAACATGCTTTATTGGAAAAGACAATAATGCTGGGATACACAGTCATGGAAAGATACATTTTTGCAGGAGGAATCGGGTTTAAAGGGCACCTTTTAACACGTGTTTTCCAGCCCTTATTGCGATTCCTCCTGATTCCTCCCACATTTTGGCTAGATGTAGTTTAGCCCCCCCTCCCTTTAACCTTTTAACTCGGTAGCACCATATTCTTTACCAGGTCCGAAACTGGTGATCCTCCAGATAGTATTGGAATCCAGCTCCTATCAGGCCATGGCCAATAGTCAGGCATGTGGTGGAAGTTGGAGGGGGACAACCATCTGAACAGCCACCCATTTGTTAGTTCTGATTTAATTACTTTCACAGAACCATTGTGTATGCACATATGTTCAGCCCTCTGTGGTTAACTGAAGATTTTGCTACATTTTGTACTAGTTTGTCTTGAACACATGCACACACCATCACAAGTGAACCTAACTGATTCACAAATTTGCATCTTACTTACAGCTGGACTCTCTATTCATTCAATTATTCACTGGCTGAAAAAAAAACTTATTAACAGTGTGTCATCATGATCTTATTTGGGGAAGCTTTTAAAAGGCTGTGAAATGAGGAAGGGCCTGAACTGTACACCTAACAACATTTTTATGGCCAAAACAGTGCGCCATTTGACTTCAGTACATTGGGGCATCAGAATGTACTGAGACATAGTTCTAGGACCCGCTGTGGATACCAAAAACCAAGATGCTTAATACCCCTTACATATAATATTGTAATAAAATGTGTCTCTTATATAAAATGGCAAAATCAAATTTTGCTTTTTGGAATATTTTAAAATTGTGGGTGGCTGAATCATTGGCTACTTACAACCATGTTATCACACCAGGGCTTCAAAGCAGGCAGCCCTGCATTTCTACCACCTGCAGAATTTTGGGAAATGTAATTTGGGAAGGCAAAGACCTCCGTACCTAAGAATTCAAAAGGCTGCATTGCCCAGAATTCTACAGGCAGCAGGTGCTAACAGCAAGTGGATACAAAGGAGACAAGTGAATAGTTTTGCAAATGATCCAATATTCCATGCTTTAGCTACATATGACATCAAATTGTTTGCTATTTTCTGAGATAATATTAATGCAACAATGTCATAGGAATGTCGCAAATTTTCTCAGGTTACAGGAGTGCACTACTTGTGGCTTTCCAGATGTTTGGACTGTTGGCCAAAGCTGGTGGGAGTCCGCTAACATCTGGAGAGCATACAATTCCAAGGTTCAGAACAGCATTGTTTACCATAAGAATCAGGAAGTTTAAAATAGCTCTAAATTGGTCGGGTGCATGGAAATGGCAAATAAGCCAAAAAAGAAAAGAAAAGAAAGGGGAGGGGCACTTTCCTGTAGATCAGTGGTTCTCAACCTTCCTAATGCCGTGACCCCTTAGTACAGTTCCTCACGTTGTGGTGACCCCCAACCATAACATTTTCGTTGCTATTTCGTAACTGTAATTTTGCTACTGTTATGAATCATAATGTAAATATCTTATATGCAGGAAGTATTTTCAAATCCCAAATACCCAATATGCCCAAATTTGAATACTGGTGGGGTTGGGGGGGGGGGTTTGATTTGGGAGCCGTAGTGGCTGGGATTTATAGTTCACCTACAATCAAAGAGCATTCTGAACACCACCAATGATGAAATTGAACCAAACTTGGCACACAGAACTCCCATGGCCAAGAGAAAATACTGGGAGGATCTGGTGGACACCAACCTTGAATTTTTGGAGTTGTAGTTCACCTACATCCAGAGAGCACTGTGGACTCAAACAATGATGGATCTGGACCAAACTTGGCACGAATACTCAATATGCTGAAATGTGAACACTGGAGGAGTTTGAGAAAAATAGATCTTGACATTTGGGAGTTGTAGTTGCTGGGATTTATAGTTCACCTACAATGAAATAACATTCTGAACCACACCAACGATAGAATTGGACCAAACTTCCCACACAGAACCCATGACCAACAGAAAATACTATGTTTTCTGATGGTCTTTGGCAACCCCTCTGACACCCCCTCGCAACCCCCACAGGGGTCCCGACCCCCAGGTTGAGAAACACTGCTGTAGATGCACTTAAAAAAAAGAAAATTAATAGCGGCATGGGTTTCTATGGATTGCAGATTATACCATAATAAAGGATTTAACCTTTTAAAATGCCACAAAACTCTTGGATTGGTTTGGATTCATTTTTGCTTTAGCAGACCTAACTAGCAATCTTTTTGGAAACTGGCCATATACATACTCATTTCTGCCAAGGGGAGATGAAACAGATGACAGAGAAAAAAGACAATGAGGTCAAAAGGACATAACCCATAATTATGTCTCCAAGGACTGTATGTGTCTCATGGTGCTCTGTCTGCAAATACCTCCTTGCATTGTAAATTATAGTGGTGAAATTTAAATTCAATCTGGAACTGATTTTTCCCCTGTTGTGGTAGTAATTTAAGTTTTTTTTTAAAAGCAGCAGTAACACACAGAAGCAATGGGTAAGTTTTCACATTTGGTGTACATCAAACGTAGTCATGCTTTGAGAAAAAGAACCTTAGAAAACTCTGTTAGTGGACTTCTCTGCATATTTTGGTCACACATTCTACAATTATGTGTTGAGTGAAGCGGTACTGTAGCTGGCCACCTTGGGTCTGCCAGAAACCAATTTTACTGGGGGATCTTGATTATTCTAAGGGTGGTGGTGGTTCAGGCTGTTTTTTCCACAGTATTTTTAATTGTATAAACCTTTTATGTCTCGGCCCCTGCCTTGCCACACACAGAGCTCTTCTGAACTAAAACTTCCTCAGCATGCAACTCTTTCTGATTTAAGAAGAAGCTGAAACTATTCAAGAAGTCCATGTTATTCTTTGTCTCTTGCCAGGTTCCTGTCTTCAGGTCATTATTTGCTCTGAACATACACCCTATGTACATTTGGTGCCAATGTAATCCAGGTTTCTTGTGCCAAGAGAAGAGGAATGTTGTGTGAATATATTATGCAAATTACATACAAATCACATGTTATGTATTATTCCATTTGCTATAAGAATAAACAGGACCAATGCTCGAGGTTCTGATCTGGGGCAAAGCATAATTTTTACATGGTCAGTACAAGCGTGTTATATATGAATGATAGGATCTCAGGCCCTTTCTACACGACCATATCATCCAGATTATCAAAGCAGAAAATCTACATTATCTACTTTGAACTAGATTATATGAGTCTACACTGCCATATAATCCAGTTCAAAGCAAATCATCTGGATTTTATATGGCAGTATAGAAGAGGCCTCAGATATAGAGTTTCTTATTTATTTTATTTATTTCATACATTTGTAGCCCAGGACTCAGGGCGGCCTAACAATCGACAACCATTAGATGCCCAAACAAGACAATTATAATAACAATTTACACTTAAAACAATAATTAAAATATCACATATAAAAACATCCAATTAGAATTACACAAGTTCAAGTCATAATCCAGGTCAGGCCATTGTCAGTCCAATAAATCATTCTCATTATTAACGCTGCATCTGCTGCTCAAATGCTTGGTCCCACGACCAAGTTTTAAGTTCTTTCCTAAGGGATAGGAGGGAGGGGGTTGGTCTGATTTCATTAGGGAGGGTGTTCCACTGCTGGGGGGCCACCACCGAAAAGGCCATCTCTTGTCCCTATCAACCACGCTTGCAAAAATGGTGGGATCGAGAGCACAGTCTCTCCCAATGATCTTAATCTCTGAGGTGAGTCGAAGAGGGAGATATGCTCAGACAAGTAAGCTGGGCCAGAACCGTTTAGGACTTTATAGGCCAAGACCAGCACTTTGAATTGTGCTCAGCAGCAAACTGGCAGCCAGTGAAGCCAACATAACAGATGAGTGTCATGTGCCCTGTACGCAGCTCTCGTGAGCATCTTGAATGACAAAAGCATATTTCTGTTTTAGTTCTCATAATACACTTTCTACATTTCTGAATTTAAACTATGGACCCCACTGGAATTTTTCCACCATAGTCTTAGCCCTCGCTATCTTCTGGTTTTTATCCCTTTGGTGTATCATTGTCACTATTTTTGTTTATACAGTGTTTTCTCCCAAAATCAGGACACAAGGTGCTTTGAAAATTAAAATAAACCTAATGGAGTGCAAGATTAGTCCGTAGAGGATGTCCTACAAAGTTTTCTGAGTGTTCTGTAATTGTTTTTGATTGATCCTATTTCTGTGCCTAAGAAAACCCTTTGAAGTTTATGGAGTTGCCAAACTTCAGAGGTGACTTCAAGGTGCAGACATGTTTTGTATATTACTTCAACTTGACTAGGAAAAGGCCTTTTTTTAAAAGAAACTGAAGGACGCATGGTCATATGGTGTATGTGTGTGTGTAACAGAGAGAGAGATGCAAAGACATTGGACAATTACTCATATATTTATAACCTTGTGAACCCTGCCTCCAACACTGGCTTCCCCTTTCCCCTGTTACGTTGCTTTGTTCTTCATACCTTTGTATATACAAGTAGTTCTGGAACTCAAATGACACCTTTGAAACTAACAATATGATATTATGAGATGTATAGTGTGTAATCTTAGAACTTAAAGTGTGTGTGTATGTATGTGAGTGATATATCTCTCATTGGCGAGAGAGTGTGTTGTTAAATAATACAAGAAAGGATGCATTTTATACTTTAACCCCTCGAATAATTACACAACCTCATTCTTTGGTCTAGACATTGACAAGAGTCTAGGGCAGCAACTCTCTATTTGGAATGCTGTTGGTTCTATCCTAATATTGTTTCTGACTGGTTCCAGAAAATCCTGCTAGATTTGTGCAGTAAAAACAGGTTTCTTTCCTGTAACTGTGGTCATCTATGTCCTCAGAGACATGCAATTTTGTCCCTGCTTAGAGACTACCATTTGGAAAGTTCAAGTAGCTTGGCAGGAGCACCCTTTCCTCTCCAACCTATCACACATGTTCCAATTGCCAAGCTACTGTACAGTACCTCAGTTTTGTAGTCTGCTAACCAACAAAAAACAATCAGGGATCTGAAAGAGGTAGGGCACATTTGTGTGAGGGCATAGATGGCCACTTGGAGAACTATAGTTATAGATAAATAACCTGTTCTTCATTGTTGTCTCTGTGCTTCACACAAATGAAGCTTACCACAATGCGGGTCACTGGAGGATTGAAGAAAGGACAATACATTCAAAAACTGCGTCACCTTTGGATCTGCAGTCCAATCTATAATGCTGAATGAATGTGAACAGATGAGACTATGTTGCAGTCTTGCAGAGGTCTGACAAAAAATGCCAAGTAGAAATGCAGCAAAGCAAGCACCGCCTTTAAAGTCTCTGGAACAGGTTGATTCACCAGTTCTTAGGCTTATTTGGACAGGGAATTTTGAAAGTCTTTGAGAAAATACTTGGAATGTGGTTCTTTGAGTGGTCACCTGTGTACTCACACAAATAGATAAGCGCATAGATACAGGAAACCAAGTTTCCATACACAGCTTCAGACATAGTCTACAAGTTGGGCCATTTTTGCCCATGTTGTAGTAATACTGGTACATGTTAGTTTGGGTTGCATCTGGATCTCTCATGACTCAATACATCATAACCTCTTCTTCCCACCCTAACCACCTATATCTGAATCATTCAGAGGTATCACCAAGCATTGCTGCCCCCTCACATCATCTTTCCATCCTCAAGAACTATTGGAGACTTTACCTACTCAAAATGTTGAATTCTTGTCATTATTGCTCGTTATTGCCATCCTGCAGTGTAGCCATGCAGCCCACAATGGCAACAAACACATACATGAATGAGTAGGTGAAAGGTAAAGGCAAAATGACAACTTATGTTGTCACTCACAAATAATTGTATTAGAAAACTCAGACCAGTGCTAGTCAAGATGGTTTTCCTGGTCTCATTATAAGAAGAAGCAATTGAACCAGAACAGATGCTGATGGTGATAATCTAGCAGAAGAAAGATTAAGCCTTTAATCTCAGGACAAAAATAGCTACACCATCAACGTGGCTAAATGGCCTGGTTAGAACAAGGAAGAAAACACTCAGTCACTTGCACTTAGTTAGACATTCACACCAGAACATCAAAGAACCACAAAAGCCAACCAAGGCAGCAATAAGCATAGAGAAATGTTTGTCTCTTTGACTAGCCAGACAAAATAGGCATTACTGCAGCCCAGAGTGTGAACTGGCAATGTTTACAGTAGCAGTACTTTGAACAGATCATGTATGCATTTTAAACTTTCTCTCCTGACAATTATTGCTAGAAAGGGGCTAAATAATCCACATTGACACAGAAAATGTCTTTGGAGAATACAAAGCCTTCATCCAACATGGCCCACTGTTGAGACTACATGAAGGATCTGTGTGCTTTCCTAGGTTTTACTTTTGGTTTACCTAGGACTGCCAAGTCAGAACTATTCTGGGTCCTGAGATTTCAACCTTGTGTAATGTTATAGAAGCAGAACCTGATGATGTTAGTAAAGGTAATGTTACAAGGAGCTGCCGATATAATTTAGTATGATATTTTGACCATCAACTGCAGATGTACAGCAATTGAGATAAAGAACTGCACATGCACATATATACCGTTTAAAGCAGTGTTCTCATCCTGGGATCTCTCCATCCTAAGAACTAGATATGCTAACAACTAAATGTACCCCTTTTAAACAAAATAAAATCACAAAAATGTAGTGTTCTTTCTAGAAGATATCTGCAGAGATGTTGCCTATCTTTTTTTTCCAGAGATGCACTAGTGCCATTGAGAATCATGAAATGACAAAGATCCTTTGGAGCACATGTTGTGCCCTGCTTACAAGTATACTTGAACATTACGGGGAAAGCAGTTTATGGAGCAGTTCCTAAAACCGTGGTGTACACTCATGTTACTGCAATTCAAACATTCCAAAAGGTCAGAGACCATACCACATGCAGATCCCTGCATAATGCAGCAGCTGGTACACGTTGAAGGGTGAAATTCCAATTGGAGCATGCTATAAAATTTCTGAGTAAATATTTATACTCAGGAAGGTTAAGAGACTTGGAGTGCTATAAGCTCAAGTCATTTGGGTAGGCAAACTGCCGTTTAAGTCTGCATAGTGACCCACTCACGACCTCAATGCTGAGTCTGGAAATAGTTGTGATAGCAAAAGAAAATCAGAGTGAATCATGGGTCTCCATGGAATATTAAAGCAGCACATAAAACAAATGAGATGTTAATAATGCTCTACTACATACCACAGAATATCTCTCTGCATCTTTCTATCAAGTTGTCATACCATACCTTCAGTTACCATGTACAACTGAGATGATAAAAAGAGCTTAAGGTAGAAAGGCAAGGTTCATGCCAGCGGGGACTCCACTTTTTATTTCCCCTTCTGCAAAATAGGGAGGATTCAATGATCAATTTGATGGAAGGTACTATATGCCAAGTTACGTTCATATGCTCTACCTTTAGCATCAAGTGAGCTGCATGGTTGTAGGATCAAATGCACAGCATTTCCTAGCTCAGCATACTTTACTGAGTTGTCATGAAGATAATTCTCATGTCAGCTCTTCAAAACGAGGACAGTATTTATATAAAATAACTAATAACAGCCATAATGTGAATTGATAAGAGCAATCTGTAATGATTTGTTGACAGGATTTCCAGATGTGTTAGAAGAGTTACACATTATGAATATGGAGGAGGGGCTCATCTCACATAAATAGCAGGTTATGTGTATTCTTGGGACTTTTTCATATAATCTTTGGCTCCTGCCACATTTTTTTCCCATGTCAGTAGCGACTTGAAAAACTGCAAGTCGCTTTTGGTGTGAGAAAATTGGTTGCCTGCAAGGATGTTGCCAAGGGGACACTTGGATGTTTGATGTTTTACCATCCTTGTGGGAGTCTTCTCTCATGTCCCCGCATGGGGAGCTGGAGCTGACAGAGGAGTTCAACCTTCTCTCCCCAGATTCGAACCGCTTACCTGTCAGTCAGTAGATTTATCCATTGCGCCACCGGAGGCTCCTTCCTGCCACATGAGCAAACGTAACACATGAACTACTACATTATCATATAAATGACAAAATGTACTGTCTTTTTCTTTTCTTTTTTATTGAGAAAGGTCAAAACTCTGTACATAAAGAAATTGTGTACACGTAAGCATTTCTCACAAGTTCCATATCATTTCCTTTATCCAAGACACAATTATATCTTTAAATTGGATTAAGGAAATTGGATAAAAGAAAATTGGATAAGCAAATTACAGCCAGGTTACTTTGTGAGCCAAATGAAAATAACCACTTTAGATCCTGGTATGCAGAATCTCTTTGCAGGATAAACTTTTAATTGTCCCTTTTCTCTTTGCCAAATATATCAAGGAGCAGTATGTGTTTATTTCCTTCTGTCCACTACAGAAGGAAAAAAATGAGGGATTCTGCTTACACAACAGCTTTATTTTAGTTTTGAAACAGGAACAAACATACATTTTGGCAATGCCTTAATGACATGGACATTTAGAGCTATTTTTTTCAGAGTTAAGAGAATGACCTGCCCCTTTTAAGTGCATCCAAGATTCATGAGTATATTTCCGGGCTAGGTGTCTCTGAAAACTTTGGAAGGATTAGATTTTGAAGTAATAATTTTATAGGATGCCACTGACATGTAACTCTACTTAAATGTATGACATCTCTTATAATCTTAAAACATCTAAATGTATGATACTTCCTCTAATCTTGCTATAATCTTGCTTCAGTGTCTAAATATATCTCCTGTAAACTTGCTACAAACCAAAGAACATTTAATGAGCAGAAACTCTTCTCTACCACCCTGCTCCTGAAACAAGAATAAGCAATCTTGCAGGGCTGTGTGTAGATGTATTGTGGCCCTAATTTGTCCGGGGTTGTACATGATCTTCACATTACAACCCAAAGCTGCATTTTTTAACATAACTGCTGTCAGGATCATAAATTTACTCAAATACAGTATTTCTTTATTTTTAAAAGAAGCTGGTTTTTATTGCTGCTGTTGAAATTTAACAGAATGCTAGCAAAAGCATGGAGGGCTGTAAAATGTAAGTCTCTGTGTGGGTCTGTTTTTATTTATTTTATTTTTAAGATTTTTGTTTCACTTTCTTTCCATAGTTGAGGTACAAAGTAGAATCACAGAATCATAGAGTTGGAAGAGACCTCATGGGCCATCCAGTCCAACCCCCTGCCAAGAAGCAGGAATATTGTATTCAAATCACCCCTGACAGATGGCCATCCAGCCTCTGTTTAAAAGCTTCCAAAGAAGGAGCCTCCACCACATTCCGGGGCAGAGAGTTCCACTGCTGAACGGCTCTCACAGTCAGGAAGTTCTTCCTAATGTTCAGCACCAAGCAGCACCAAATGCACAAACTATTATACATACCGTCATTTAAATACAAACTAAATTGATCATGCTGCTAAAATGCAAATTATGATATTGCAATAAGAAGCAGAAGGAGGATGAGGTGGGAGGAGAAATGGAAGAAGTGGAAGGAGGGGAAGAAGTATAAAAGGTTCAGTTTGACTATTTAAAAAAAAACATAAATACACTCTAAGTTTTCTATCTAGCTATTATCCTTTTCCCAATCCAGCTCCAACATAATTTCCGACAACACAATTTTCAATCTAAAAAATCAGGATGTTATCTTTTGACAATTCCATTAGCCTCCAAGTTTGCTTTGGTAAAACTTAAGTTTTATTTATTTACTGGTATAACTGTTACTAATAAACTGTGTAAAGTTGTCTTTGCTCTTTCTTCTGGTATCTCAAGTATATAGGAGATATAAATCACCTCTACCTGAGAAGAAACACTAAAGGTAAGCCACATATGTTTACACATATATGCTATTCCCTTTAAAAAAAGGCTCAGTTCAAAATTCCACAAAAAATGAATTCTACAACATAGATAAACTATGCAAATAAAAATGCCTATAACAAATAGATACAGAGTACATACCAAGTTTTGCATTAGAAATTCTACTATAGTTGCTCATGGGAGGTCCAGAAGGTTCTGCTTTCAAAACTTAATCTCTGACCTCTAGAAATCTGACATAATGCCAGAACAGGAACTGCTCATGGATTTTAAGCACACTGGGCAACTCAATCTTCTGCATGTTTTTGCAGAAATCAAGTTTTGCCTTTGTTCATTGTGACTTGTTCATAGGATTGATTGCAAGGTTTAAGAGCTAGCTACCTGGTTCAAGAATAATTTTTAAAGATACCTCTTTTTCCACATTCAACTGCTATTTCATAAATGGCAAACTATTTACAAAGATTCTCTCTCCAAAGTGGTTTACTCAGTATCTTTTTCCTAGATTTTATCATTTTAGTGACGTCAGATGTTCTTAACTTTGGTTTTTATGTAATGTTTTTGAAACTGTTTTAATCATCTAATACTGTTTTATTATCATCTGTTTTATATGTCACTCACATTTGGTTGAAAGATAAGTAAGTAAATAAATAAATACATACATAAAATAAAATTGGATTGTTCAACATTTAAATGCATGACTGTGGATAAAGAAATTTGAGCTAGCTACCTGGTTCAAGAATAAAATAAAATTGGATTGTTCAACATTTAAATGCATGACTGTGGATAAAGAAATTTGAAGTTGACATCAACTGGAAGGGTTAGTGAATATCCCAGAAGACAAAAGTGGGATTCAAAATAATTTTAACACAGGAATAGGATTTTTCAGATGTTGTCAGCATTCCTTGCCACTAACTTATGCTGGTTGGTCCAAGAAAATCTAAAATGCTGTACAATTCCCTACTTGCCTTAGCAGTTTGGGGAGAGGGATCAAAAATTAAAAGATTCTCTCGAGAGGAAAAATCAGATGCACACGTGTAGGGTTGTTGTCACCTGACTTGATAGTACTATCTATAAAAAAGACCACCCATATTAGGTTGTTACTAATGAAACGTATCCATAATTGTCTTTAAGCCTCAAAATAATAATAACTTTATTCTTATATCCCACCACTATCTCCCCAAAGGGACTCGGGGCGGCTTACATGGGGACCAAGCCCAGTCAGCAGAATTAAAATATAGCATAGTAAAAAACATTGCATTACAATAAATTAAAACAAAAAACGTACAAAATGTGATAAAAACATAAACCATCAACAACCAACAACCATCTTGGTGCATCTTGGTACCCCAGATGTGTTGGCTTGAACACAACTCACTTTCATCTGATCTTGAAAGTTAAGCGGGGTTGTCTTTGATTAGCACTTGGATCAGCAACTTCCAGCAAGTACAAGGGATATCTAGACAGAACTTGGAAAGATTTCTGCTCTGGAGAGCTGCTGCCAATTGTTGACAATACTAACTTACATAAACCAAAAATAACTTAAAATAAAATTCCAGATCAAAACTCAGCATTAAAGGGGGAAATCACAAGTCAACAAGGGTCAACAATGTTATGTGATAGCAAACAAAAATAATGCAATTCTAGGCAGTATCAATTAATGTATAGTGTCTAAAGTAAGAAAAGGCACTATCCTGTTCTGTTTGGTCAGTTCTTATCTGGACTGTCTCAAGTTCCAGTCATCGGAATTTAAAAAGGAAGGAAGGGAGCAATCCCCCTCTCCCAGAAGGTCCTTGAACACTCCTAAAACCTGCTTAAGATAGCTGGGAAACATTCCAAAATCAGGTTTTGGGCAACTCTCCGGGTTTCAGGAAAATGGGAAAGGAAATCTGATGCTGTGGGAAAGGAAACCTGAAGTACCAGGTCTATCTAATAACACATCCATCTGCAAATAAGCCTTTCACACATGCAGTATGCCACTGCTGTGTAGCACAGAATGCCTAGCAGTCTCCTGTTCTCAATTTTGTAAATTATAGAACCAAAATGTGAATCACAGAAGTTCTGTTTTAGTTCTCCACCCAAATGCTTTGTTCCTTGAAATTTGATTATCCAGATGCTCTTCCTAAATCAAAGAGCAGACATCCTTGCTTATCCTATCTAGTAGCCTTTTGTTCATACATGCAATTGTTCTTGGAACTAAGATGTTGCTTAGCAAGTTTATTGCCTGCCAAGACTTCACTGAGGACTGTTTATTTTAACTGGCAGTTTACATTTTTATGACAACAAGATCCATTTCAGTTTGAGGAACTCATTAATAATGCTTTAATCCACAGGAGTCTTTATGTCTTATTTGGATTTGCTCAGCGCCAATGGATTTCTTTTCTTGGGCTGCCCTCTCTGAACTTGCCGTGCGCGAGACCCAAATCCAAGGGTTTGCAGTGACTCTGTTATGTACTTCTGGCTGGGGGAGACACACAACATCAGCAGCAACTTTGCATCACCCCCTAAGAAAAATAAAGACATGCATTAGCATGGTTTTCTCAATAATATTCAAAAGGCTGACAGGGCTAAGTTGCCCAGCATTCACTTCCTCTTACCAATGGGGCCCCAGAATGAGATTGGAACATGGTTAAAATGCAACTGATCAAATACTTTCTTAAAGAGTAGAAAGATAAAGGCCTAAAATTCAGTGGTGGGAGGTGAACACTGGAATGTTAGGGGTTCGTTGTTGCTTTTCTAACGCTACAAAAAGAGGAGTGGATGGCAGCTTAATAGAAAGGCAATGAAACAGTCAGAGCTGAGGAAAATCTCATTTTTCTACAGCAATCCCCCCAAATCTCCCATGAACTATAGCTGCTGAAAGTCGGGTAGAACTTCAACAGATGAAACATTGCTTGGCATGCCAATGTGATGCAATGTGGACAAATCTTTGTCTGTTTAATTTCTACTTGTCTCCGAATGGCTGAAGTTACTCAAATCTTGCTAGCAAATTAAAAACAAACCAAGACAGAGTGTCTGATTTTGCACAGAATCAAGGAAATTCTGATTTAGCATACTGGTAGTAGAATCTTTTATGCTCTTGAATTCAAAGATTTATATTAGTTACACATTTCACAGGCAATGCTATAATATCCTATAGAGAGGAACGTCTTTTTAAAAATTGTGGGAAAATGGTTAAAAACAGGAATTCCAAACAATAATCACCTATCGAGTCCTGAAGCAAATGTGTAAGTTTGCTGTTTCGATATGGCACATGTGGACGCTGCTCTGATATAGCTCCAAGTACATCTGCTAGAGCAGACAGGCTCCGATTAATAAAGGAAGTCTCCCTCAGGACTGAGCTAGTTGCACCAGACATACCTAGCAGGAAAGAAGGCACACTATTACAAAGAAGCCAAATGTCTTCAGCACATCCAGAAGCCTGAATATACACTAGGGAGCCAGGCAGCATATCGGGTTGCAATGTAACCTTTTTGTCAATTTCAGGGACAAAAAAAGGTCTTGGTCTCCTGGCCTGATGTCATAAAACAGAAAGCATTTTTAAAATTCCTTTTGACATGAAAGACCACACTTTTTATAACTCTTATTTATTTATTTATTTCCTATATTTATACCCTGCCCGTCTCCCCTCAAAGGGAGTCTCAGGGCGGCCTATGCTACGATGCTAGCATAAAAAAAACAACCACAGTGCAATCAAAATATTAAAAATTAAATCAACAATTAACAATTAAAACAATTAATTAAGACACACATCCATTAAAATTGAAATCCAAAAATCAGTCAGGGCCAATTCATTGCCATAAGTTGTGTGATCTTCTTCCACTTCTTCCACTTGCTGCTCACTGATCAAACGCTTGGTCCCATAACCAGGTCTTGATTTTCTTTCTAAAAGACAAGAGGGAGGTGCCCAATCTGATATCTCTAGGGAGGGCATTCCATAGGTGGTGGTGGTGGGGGCACTGCTGAGAAGGCCCTGTCTCTCGTCCTCATCAACCATGTTTGTGATAGTGTTGGGATCGAGAGCAGGGCCTCTCCTGAAGATCTTAAACTTCATGATGGTTAGTGGCAACAATGGATCCAAATGAAATATTCAAAATGGAAAAGCTGATCTAGTCAGTAGTTTATTCCAAGAAAACACAAACATGAGTGATAGGACAGAATAAGACCGTGATAAGTTAGACAGTTCTCAAATAAATAAATGCATGCTTTAAAAATTAGTTGTCTTCAATGAAGTCTTTATAGCATGTATATTAAGTACTATAAATAGCATAACTGAACTCCCTCTCTAGTCTACATGCTTCATGCCTCTGGAAAAATATTAGTAGAGACAAATTGTAGTTATTTACAGTAATTTATTAATGTTGTTGAAAAATACTAACTACAAATATTGTCTTTCCTAAAAAGCAGGCCATTAAATGGTTATCTTCAATGAATAATAGAATTGCACTTTGGCTGAAAACTTATTTAAAACCCACAACAAAGAAAATACATATCTTTATTTTTTTTTAAAAAAACTATTAAAAGTAATCAGAGAAAATAACTTTGGGTAGCAATGTAAGAGACTCCTTCATAACATGGGTTTGGTTTTCAAAACATTATTTCTGGAAAGTTACGTTTGACTGAATGTTTTTTCTTGGTAAGGACATTTGTCCTTTAGGAAATAATCAGGTTTCTGAAAGGACTGTCTTTGAAAAGAAAGAAAGCACTTCAGAAGAAAGCAAGAAAGCAAGCCAAAGAAAACAAGAAATTATTTATGTGATGGGATGCATAGCATCTGCTTGGTATTGTTTTCTGCAAGGAGGCTAAAAAAATCCATGCTGAATAATGAAAGTTTTGACAAATATTTTGGGAGCTGTAATCCAAAGAATGTTAAAAGTCATTATCATAGAAATTAAATTTTCAAGTTTGGGTTCTTTCACAGATTCTTTTTCTCTTTATACCTCAAAATGAGTTCAAGACAGGAGCTAGGTCGAATAGATACATTAAATAAAAACATAAAGGAAATCTATTCTGAAGTATTCAAAATGACACTATGTATCAACCTCAGGAATGCATCATGAGGCTTAGAGAAATATTGAAATTTGTAGAAACAACAAAGAGCTAAAACAAATATCCTAATAAGCAACTCCCTTCCCACAACATTCCTGCCACAACACCCAAGATCTGAACAGAGGCACTTCACATTGCAACACTTGATCATATAAATATTAGTACTCCAAGGTCCTATCACACACTCCAGCATTAGTAAGAAATCAAATTCAGGACAAAGCTATGCAGGTGACTTAACTGTCTGGTTGATAGGGCAAAGAACAGCTTTGGTTCCCATTCTGATAGTGTTACAAGCTTCAGAGGAAGGCAATGGTAAAACACTCCAAAGAAATCTTGCAAACAAAATTGACAGGTTGCCTTATGATCAGGATTGCCTAGGTCAGAAATAACTTGAAGGTGCATAATAACATAGTTTGTGATGAAAATTGGCAGATTCTGAGGACACATGGAAGTCCTCTTAGTTTTATGTGCAACAAGCAGGTCCTGTCTCCTCTCTTATCCCATCTCCCCACTCAATGAACATTTTACAAATGGGATAAAATAAACACTGATTCATATTATTCAAGCTGCCATATAGTATCACATGAGAATCTATAAATAAACAAATGCTCAGTGCTGTCAAAGTAGTTAAAAGAATATACAGCATTATCAGTTTTTAAGGGCTGGGAAAAAGCAGAGGTTTTTTGTACCTAAGTTTAAACAGATAAAAGAAAACGCAGAGGAAGAAGAGGCCATAAAGACACACACTGGTCGTTCCAATCTGATAAGGAATCTGATAATAGAAATTTTAAAGGAAAAAAAAATCAGGAACACTTAGACATTAGAGTGATGCTGGGAAGCTTTTTCAATTAAAATTAGGAGAATATCTTGGAACATTCCTCTAGATCTTGGATCTCAAATAATTTGACTTGTCACATTATATTAGAGCAGTGGTTCTCAACCTGTGGGCCCCGGGATGTTTTGGCCTTCAACTCCCAGAAATCCTAACAGCTGGTAAACTAGCTGGGATTTCTGGGAGTTGTAGGCCAAACTACCTGGGGACTCACAGTTTGAGAATCACTGTATTAGAACATGGGTTTTCCATTAGAAATTTGGTCTGATACATTTCTGATGGCAGACCTGGATGTCTGTTTGCACTCCCCTTCTGTACACACTGCAGCAGATGAACAAAATTCAAAAAAGGCCCCAGGTTACATTCAATGTCTTTATGAGCCTGCGATTGTTTTGTCCCAAAGCTGACGTACCAGCACACTCGCTGCCAGCCAAATCAACCAGTTGAAGTTTTGTTCTAATTTGCTTCAGTTTTCCCATGGATTCACTGACAAAAGAGGCTGGTGAAGAAGCTCTAGAAGGAAAGGAGGATGTGTCATCTTTCACTGAGTGGGGAGATGTCAAGAAATGTTCTTTACTTTGTCTTTGACTAGAAGGGTCCCCTGAGCAAGATATACCTGGACAAAACAAAGAGAAACCAAGAAGAAAAGTTTATTTCTAATCCTGCAAACACAAAAACAGACTAGCAATCTGGAGGGTTAGGATTTTTTTTTAACCAAAGCTCTCAGCATGGCTAGTCCAGTCTTTCAAAACTCAGAACAAATACACAGTTCAGTACAGTTTTTCTTAAAATGATCAAAGATGAATGCAATAGATCCAGTGATTACCTTTTCTGAGTGATTCTCAAGCAGCTGACTGGTTTTCACAATGTTGCTTCTGCTAGCATAGAGATATGCCAAAGGTTTTGGCATCTTACTGTGACAATTGTGAAAAGGATTTGTGCAGCACAAAAGCAGCCAATAGGCACCCCCAAAGGACACATTTTATCCACACCAAAGCAAATCTGCAGGGCCTCTTAATTTAGGGTTATGGTTGTATTGGAGCCGAAGACATGCACAAGTTTATGGAGCAAGAATCTGTATCCAATAAATCACTGTGTTTCATAGATTATATACATATGAATACTTTTACCAAAACACAGTGAAAGAATTGAAAGTTGATTGAAAGTTGACTAGGTAGGAAGTTTAGACTGATACTTTTAGGGTTACACCTCCTTCTCACGTTTCCAGCCCACTTCCTGGAATTTTTCTATTCCTTTGTACTCACAGAATGAAGCTTAAACCTAGCTAGAGGAAGATTCATAGTCTCTTTTTTTCTATCACCCATGTAGTTCTCTTAAATAAAACTTTTTGTAACTTTAGGTACTGCTTTCCCCCTTAAATAAGGTACCTCATAGTTCCTCATATGCACATCTGATAACAGTAACATATACTAGAAATTTGGTGAAGCATTCTCGGCTGTGATCTTGTGTAATATCCTATCTTGTTCATAACCTGTAGACTGACTGTACAGGTATTCAAAAATCTGTAACAATCTAAAATCCAAATTATTTCTAGTCTCAAGCATTTTTGTTAAGGATTAGTCAACTATGGAAGAAGCTAATATGCCCTGGTGTTTACTGATTTTAGAAGGAAATTAAAGGTACTAAACTTTTGAGCCTTTGAGTTTTTTTTATGTATCCTCAGTTGAGTCACTTTGCTAGTAGAGGCTCAAATGTTCTCAATGTGGAATTGGTTTTGATTTCAATTATGGTTCATAATCTGATATACTTATTATTCTATTATTTATTTATTTATTTATTTATTCTCTTTTATTAAAACCTGGTGTTATCAGTTCAATGTGACCAACAAGAAAATATGAATTGAAAAAGACTTACGATTACATTACTTCCCAAGCACTCATTCCAGAATAATGTCTAAATAATAGTTCTCAAGTAGCTTTTCTATCTTGAATTTAGGCAGTGAAAGTAAACATGCAATATAGCTTCTTACCATAGTCATCCTCTGAAAGAATTGTAGTTAAAGTCAAAGTCACCACAAGATGAGAGCGAGAAGAATGAGCATGTACTAGTGTTGGATGCTTGACCCTCAGTTGAAGTCCCTTATTAACTAGTTCTAGGAACTGCTCAGCATCTTCAACAGGTCTACAAAAAAACCACACATACTGTATTGTAATGGATTAAGAAAATTCTGCAATTGGATGTGCATGCACATTTATAATTTTTCTCTGCACCTGAAACAGTTAAAAATAACCACAACGGTCATGTAGTCCAAACCCTAGGCAAGCAGGAATAGATAGCTAAAGAGATGGCCATCCAATATGTGTTTTAAAATGTCCCATGAATGAGAATCCACCAGGGTTGGAGGAAATATATTCCAATGTTGAAAATCTTTTACAATCAAGAATTTCTGATTAAAGTTTGCATTTTAGAGCCATTGGAAATGTCCCTCCTTCTCCATCTCCTACCTCCTCCAACGTAGCTCTCAACATTATTCAGAAACATATGTTCCTCCCAGATGTTGCTGAAATAAAGCTCTTATAATTTCTAATCATTGTTATACTAGGAGCCTAGAGCATCTGAGATCTAACTCTGGTCTGCAAATCACTAGAAAGTTGAGTTACTCATATTTCCTTTCAATTTTGGAATGATTAAATAAAATATAGGTTATTGCATTTCAAAAACCCAGAAAACAACATATGCATTCAAGAAGTGAATGTACAAAAACAGCTTCTCTGAAATAAGGGTATTTTATATAAAATGATCTGCCACCTCCTTTCAATAATTCTATGGACATTTATGAATTTCATAAAAAGGAAAAAGTCAATTACAACACTGCACCAACCTAAAGCTGCTTCTTGGCAAGGCATTGGACAGGATGGCCCACGAGATCTCTTCCAACTCTACGATTCTAAGCTAAACTCCTTTAACCATGTTTTGAAGTGACAGATGATCCTTAAAAGCACATGTGCAAAAGTTTGGGGCCCATATTATGTTTTAACTGTTTTGATGTCCCTTGTAAAAAACTTTTATTGTTAATTCACAATACTTCTATCCTTTTGTAGAAATAGAATGTAGACTAGCAAAATGATATTTTCATTTATGGACCAACTGCCAAGTCTCTACCTTTGGAAGACAACCATACTTGCCCACGAGTGATTGTCTATGATGACGATGATGTTGATGATTTTGACTAGAATAATAAAGGAACGATATTTTGAAGTTCGACACATTTTCTAAGACATAGTTTTTAAAGTAATTAAAAGCTGTTGGGTATGCAAGCAATAGATTATGAGGCAACTTACAGCCTGCCACCCTCGGGGCAGATCAACTTGAACATCTGAGATCAAATAATAATTCTGGACATTCAGTTTGGATAGACAGAAGCAATCCCAGGCTTTAAACAATGACATATTCCAATCAGAGCTCCCCAGTACTCCCCTACTGCTTCTTCTGTCCATTATGTAGAAAAGGAGAGATTGCTTGCACTTGGTCTTCTCCTAGGAGCCTTCTATGAGGAAACCTCAAGGAAAAATGATGTAATGTAATGTAATGTAATGTAATGATGATGATGTTTTTAGTGTACTGTGTTGTGTTATTTTGATATGTAATGATTTGTACTTGTTGCTCTTTTATATGATTGTATTTTATATATGCTGTAAACCGACCTGAGTCCCTCATCAAGGTTGAGAAGGCCGGTATAGAAAACCTCTAAATAAATAATAATAATAAATAAAACTGCTTGGAAAAACAGCTTATGAATCCAACATATTTTTTTCTGACAAAAGGGAAGTGAAGAGAATATATTGCAGGCTTTTGGGATTTCTGGTTTTACCCAGGAATTTCTTAAGTGGGGCAATAACCTACAAAGAACACTGAAGTTTGTGAGCAGATAATACATGGAACTGAGGCAGGCCACGTTGTCATTTGTAAAAGAGAAGGAAATACAAAAGCTTTCATAGTTTCCACCATGAAGTAAATTATAGTTACCTGATAGCAACATTCAACTTACATTACACAAGACATAAGATGCATTTACAGCTTAGCAGATAATGCCAGATGTCTAATGATTTAATTATGGCAATTGCTTATCCACTGCCTGCCAGTTGACAAGAAGTAAATTCACAAGTTACTTTTTGGAATAAGAGTCAAGGGGTAAAGTGAAAAATGTCTCCAGTTTTTCAAACCACTTCATCTTATTTCTGTTTAGTATTATCTTCCTGAATATATATAGAGTATAGCTAAAGATATAGGAAAAAAAGTTCAAAATCTGATTCTGATTTTCTCTGTCCAAGTGAAACATATATTAATTAATCCAAAATTGGGTTTTAGTATGTAAAATCTTGAACTTCTTTTTCTGCTAAGGTGTAGACATCAGAAATAAAATGAACTGAACCTAAAATAAATCTAAATTCAAAGTGCTATTCTCAAAACAGAGTTGACTGATTCAATAAGAGCTTTATAAATTCTACTTATTCACTGGGTCCAATCCAACTAGAACTGACATTGGCTGTAAGCCTTTGGTTGCAATCTTATGGTCCTGGAAATATGTCTCATGGGCCCTAAGAAATGAGGGATTCTCACTCCAAGATCTCACATGAAGCTCTGACTTCTGATGGAAAAATGTAACATTTAATTTCCCCTGGATCCTGTTTAACTAAAGATTTTTTCATGGTGACCTCACTTTCCAACTTCTGAGAGGACCAAAAATCAGTATCATACAGCAGCAATGGGGAGGAAAAGGCTGATAGTTCTAAGTCCCAATAAAACATTATATGTCCCAGAGTCTATATAGATCCTATCCACATCTATTTACTTCCCATTATGTGCAATCGTAGGACTTTTTTGCCATAAGCTGAAAAAAAAGGAAGGAAAGAAAGCTGGAAGTCAGCTCTGCCAACACTTCTGCCCTCCTGGCAAGAGGCCCAGCAAGGCTTTGGACATGGCAGAGGCTGTGATGGCATGCTCTAAATGTCCGCTTCTCAGTTCTTCTCCCCACTTCTCGGCCTTGCAGCCTCGGGAAGTATTTAAGATTCTGTGAAAAGTGCAATTTAACAATTTCTCCATGAACCTCACTTTCCATGACTTGATCAATGCATACAAAATATAAAAGCAGACTGGAAGGATTAGGTTTGCTGAAGCCTCCAGTCCATTTGGTATATTTTCGAATCAAGGGATTTTTGGCAATAATAAAGAACCACATAAACAAAGCACAAATGGTTTGCTTATGTTAGTGGAACCCACAGACAAAAATACTCTCTTAAATTATCTCCTTTGTGGCCTACTATATTATAGTTTAGAAAGGAAATAAAAGGCGAGTTGTGTCTGACTTTCAGCTCCCACCCCCTACTCCCAAACTGCATAAAAATGCTTGAGTTGTGACTGAAAGAATCAAAGTAAGAAAAGAGCCCTCAAAACTTAATTTCCTTAAGGAATAGAAACAGTTATGTTTTTTTATGGAATTTTAACAGAAAATATGGTTTTCAAGGCACTACCACACAAATCCCTTCAAACTCTTTCTTATTTGATACTATAGCAAATTTCCAATTGTAGGAGTGCTATAATACACAGAGATCAAGTAGATGACCATTTCCTCCATCCTGAGAAGCTCTAGCTGGTCAGTTATCTCCAGGGGAGAAAACTTTCAGATCTATGTAGAAGACCTGAAAGTCACATTGCTAATAAAGTTAGATAAAATGCCTATGACAAGATTCTTTTGTCATAGGCACATAATGTAGCATTTCTCTAAGATAATTTGTTGCCCCAACTGTTGTCCCTATTACACCTGAATACTCACTCGTAGGTAAGAAGAGGGACATCACTCTTTCCTTCTTTATTTGTGATTATGCCCCTTTTGACACCACTTGATCTTCCAAAGTTGTCTTTCGCCAGAAGATCAAACACTTCATTGTTATACACTTCAACAACAGAAACTTCAACCAAATGGCTTCCTAGTGGTTTTTCTGAAAGAAGCCTAAAGAAAGGGAAGAGGAAAGGGAATACTTAAGAGGTTAAAACCAAAGCTTAAGTAAATGGGGCTTACCATCTGGGAGGCTACTACTGCTGCTGCTACTACTACTATTACTACTACTTATTTAGTGTTTGTCCCACTTGATGGCGGGGTCTGCTTTACAGTTCACCTGGTCGTGTTCTCGGTCAGGGTGTATGCCAGCAGTCTTCAGGTCATTGTGCAATGTGTCCAGTGTTGTTTCAGTCACCCCTTGGGTCTCTTGCCAGACATTTTTAAATCAAGAGCAATTTTGAGAATCTGGGAGACTACTGCAGCCTAATTTAAATGCTTTTCAAAATATAAAACATCCATAACCCTGAGCACTGACAACTTTTATGAGAAATATGGGCTCTTTCAAAATTCAGCCCAATCCTGTTTCAGGGACTTTTACAGAATGAGATCAGGTTTTTAAGCGTACATTTTAAATTCAGAAGATCCTAGAAAATACTGTGAATAAACTCTTTGTTCACAAGTAGTGTATGGACAAAAATTCTAATTTCAAGAATAAAACTGATCTGTTGATGAAAGCAGCGAGCTGAGGTACAGGATACCATAAAGTTCACTTTTTAAACATTTCAAACAAATTATTTCCAGTTGGTTGGCTTGCTGCAAGAGCAAGCTGCTGTTGCGTTTTCAAACTACTGTTGGCCATGAATTAAGGGTAAGATACAAAGCTTTACAGGATGGCACTGATGAATTCTGCTGCAAATACCTAGGACAGATAGCTAATGCTTTATTCCATATGTACAAGAATACAAATGCAGTATACTATGCCACCAGGTTCTAGCTAAAATCAGGCCCATTCTACATGTAAAGTAATGGTACTACAGTAGCACAGACTTCTTGCAGCTATTGTGAGGAAGAGTAAGCATTGTTTACATTGTGTGCATTCAAATCCCTTATGGCAACCCTAAAGTAAAACTATCATTGTATTTTCTTAACAGATTTTGTTTAGAGAGAGTTTGCTCTTGAGATCCTCTAAGACTGAGAGAATGGGACTTGCTGAGTTCATCAAGTGAGTTTACATATCCAAGCAGAGATTCATATTCTGATCTCCTGGTATCACAGCTCTACATTCAAGCCAAGCTTAGCATGCAAAACAGCTAGCAATTACTTTACTAAACACTTTCTCATTGTTTTGATATTTTACATTTTCTTTCTTTCCTCATTGCTCTTCGTGTGTGTGCTTCTTCTACTGATATGTTATGTTTGGGGGTCACCACAACATGAGGAACTGTATTAAGGGGTCATGGCATTAGGAAGGTTGAGAACCACTGTCATAGTGTCTATTAGTTCTTTTTCAACAGTTTGAAACTGAGCACAAGAGTTTCATTATCTCTGGATGCAACCAATTAGTTTTTACAGGATACATTTCATGTTATCTGTGTATCAATTCCCTTATGACAAATCTTCACTGAGAGAAGCTTATTGACATTTTTACTTGCATTAATTTTATAGGTTCGTTGTTATTTTGAAATTCAATAGTAGTTGAAGGGACACACAGCAGTGTTTGTGCACATCTGCCTTTTTTTGGAAAATCCTCACTCCGCCAAGATGCAAAGAACAGTCTCATAACTGTCAACAGAGGAAGCACATACACAAAGAGCAATGAGAAAAGAAAGAAAATGTAAAATATCAAAACTATGATAAGTTGTGCAAAAATCCTATTAAATGAAAATTGTTAATAATTCTATAGATTGAACTGGCAACTGATTTTATCTCCACAATGTTAATTTGGAGTAAATCTCCACATTAATTTGGAGTAAATCTCCAGATCTCCACATTCGTATTTTTGACTAGGCTTCAATAATTATTTAAAATTAAAACCAAAATAAATAACAAACATTTCCCCATCTTGCTGTGGTTTATTCACAGGAACATTTCTTGATATTGTCATCTGTCAGCAGATTAGCACCCAGTACTGTACTAAATTGTGGAATAAACAATCAGTTGCGACAGATGGTCTAGATTTAGAGTCCACTTTTTTTAGACCATTAAAAACTCTTTAGTCAGACTTTGCAGTTAATGTGCCTTTGTTTTATTGATGTATTTTGTACTAGCAGGCTAGTAATAACTTTTCCATACAAATGAAATGAATAAATAAATACTACTATTTCGCATGAGATGTACCTGAATACTTCTTCAGTGGCTCTAGGAATAATACCCAAATCTGATTCTTCTTCTACAGGGAAGGCAACATTATCTTCAGGCTGAGGTCCCAACATAGTATATGTTTTTCCACTCCCGGTCTGTCCATAAGCCATAATACACACATTGTACCTGAAAATCAGAAAGGTTGCTCATTCTTGAAACAAATATATTCTATTAATGGAAGCCAATATCTACACACACATATAAAGTGTGTGTTATTATTTCTAATTTTTAGAACAAAATATCCATTTTATTGTTTTGTTCCAGAATGTATTCTCGTATCCTGAGTAATACTAATATTAGTATAATAATATATAATAATAATAATAATAATAATAATAATATATTATTATTATTATTATTATTATTTCCCTACTCTGAGGAATAATATTATATGGATTGTAATAAATTGTGGCAAGTTCATGGTGATCTGGGGGCAGGGATCTCCGGTGTGGGCTGGTCCATGAGATCATGAAGAGACGGAAGCGAGTGAATGAATAAACAACAAGTCCCTAAAGATTCCAAGAGAATTATTCTGTCTAGAAATCTCTGGTAGAGGTTGTATTGGAGGACCTAGAGAGATTTTAATAAAATCCATGAATAATAAATCTGCAGAAGTCAAATCCACAAGTTTTAATGTGTTTATTTCAACTTGTTTGTGAATCATGGACTGCCTATTTTTGTATATGGCCAAAGGGGCCCGTATGTGACCAAAGATAATGAAAGTATCACCATCTCCAATTTCAATCATACCACAAACCAGTGAACTTCAGGTAATTGTCTGCTATATGGTGTCAGACTTCAATTATACCTCTTTAGCCCACATTTTTGTGTAAAACTACAATAAGGCATTCTCGAAGATGACATGAAATACCACTCAGTCTAACTACAAATAGGCTGAAGGGGAAGATTAATCTAAGTGAAAATGTTGTGTCTCTTCAGATTTTAAAGCAATAAGGTTGATCAAAACCACAGATGGCATAGTTGCTCAACTTTTCCAGAGCCACAATCTGCTTTTGTTTAAATAGAGCATCCCAAAAAGTCATAAAGTACTTTTGTTTTTAATAACAGAACATTTCCTGAAGGGCTGTGAAAAAGCCATGTTTCAAGGCAGTTATTTCAAACAGAAGTTGGCTCAAAGGATAAGATGCTTCAACAATGTGTGCACACAAATTGCACTGGAGGTGGTTACTTGTGTGCGGGGCAGGATATTTGGAATGTGAGAAAGAGTAGCAAACTACTTCTCTTTCCCCTCTGAGATCCAATGCTTTTAAAGGCTAAAATGAATGAGGCAATACTGATTCCTAGCAATTGGATAGTTAAGGGAAAAACAGTTACTATACCTCTATGGAAGATATACTATCTAAGTAGGAATGGGGAAGGGAAGGAAGAGAAAGGAAGAAAAGAAAGAAAAGAAAAGAAAGGGCCTCTCTCTATTCCATCTAAAATATTTGCTCACTCATCAACGCACCCATCCAGCAGAGATGTAAGTAGAGGGGATACATCTGTAAATACTGCAACTTGTGAATCAGTACCACTATAAACTCTGTGGAGAGAAAATATGATTCATTTTGAGAAAATGATCTTCACAGTGACCTTAAGAAAATGATCTTCACAGTGACCAAAAACCAACAATAGAGAGTAGTATGTTTTGATGAAACCTTAATGTTAGTTTAACAATAGTTATTCTCCCCCAAAGCAGTTAGATCTAAAGGAGAGAATTACACATGCCTTTTCTGAAGCTGGTTTAGACATCAGGAAATTAAAAGGGAAGTTCAGACACAACTCTATTTTAATAGCCAGATGCAAGGAATTTAAAGTGTTCTGGACATTGCCGAGCCTGGAGGATCTTGTCAAATCTGAGTTATTTCTAGAGACACAAACTAAGTTAAGATACATTTTATTGGACCAAATGTGTTGGTGGAGATGCCAGAAAAAATTAGATCCTTTGAGCTTCATAAAACTTTCCTTTCCTTCAAGCTAAAATGTTCAAAACATGATTTTAAAAAGGAGAAAAACAAAGAAAACACAATGGAATCGCCTATATTTTCGGAGACTGCCCCCAAAACTCTGGTACTCCCTCCTTTGTGGGACAAGGATGGCCCCGTTCTTGCTTGCATTTTGTAGGCAGTTAAAATGTTCCTCTGTTATCCGACATTTAGGAAATAATGTGAGCTGGGCTTTAGGGAATTGTGTGATTGGGATTTTGGGGTGGGTATGAAGTTTTGCCGGCCACATGACCTTGGAGGTGTCTACAGACAACACTGGCTCTTCGGCTTAGAAATGGAGATGAGCACCACACCCGAGTCAGACATGACTGGACTTAATGTTAGGGGACTACCTTTACCTTTACCTTTATGGAGTTTTAATGCATTTTAATATTTTAGTGCTTAATTGTTTCCATGACACAAAAAGTTTTTTTATTTCATATTTATACTTTAATACATTTATATTGCTTAATTATACATTGTTTTACATCTATTGTTACATCTATTGGGAGAAAGGTGTTATCAAATATAAAAAACAAATACTTTTTAATACTTTGCTGCTATAGGACAAAAAGGCAACAAGATTTTCAATCATCATTTAGAAAAAAAAAGTCTTTTGCATGCCATCCAATAACAGAAATATAATGAGGAGTTAGTAATGAAGAAGCATAAGGCAAATTGATGCACAAAATAAACAGAAAATTAAACTGTCTTGGAGTTAAAACACAGATTTTAAAACTCGGCCAGACTAGACAACTATAAAAGGCCTGGCCTAGGTGAACAGATAGTAGTAGGCAAGCCTCTTTAGCAAAGCTGTTCCATATTAAGGCTGTGTCTATTAAAAAGGACTTTCAATGGTGACACGCTTCACATTATTAAGTGGGAACAAACCGTGGAGGCCTCTGAAGGTCTCTTAGAATACATTGCTCTGCCAGGACCCCTTCTGGTTACTAAAATCTATGGATGCTCAGGTCCCTTTTTGATAAAATGACATTGTAAAATAACATCCCTAATATAAAATGAAACAAATATCAAAGTTTGCTTTTTTGAATTAATGTTTTTCCATGTCATGGCTAATGGAATCTGTGGCTATGGCAGCGCAATTGCACAGAGAGATATAAATGAGAGTAGTCGTCTTTTCAATAACTTGGGAGACTGGAAAGCCCTTCTGAAAGTCCTTCTCACCCTTCAGAAAGGTGGAATACAAATGCAGTCAATAAAATAAATAAAAACATTAAAAACTTTTAAAAACCCAACTTGTATGTTAATTATTGGTTTGCTTTCCCATTGCTTCCTTTTTCAGAGGAAAAGGCCATGAAGACTGATAAGAGAATGGCTGAAAGCCTGGTGAATTCCCATGAAATAGCTATACAACTGAGATTTAAATTTAATTTTTGAAAGTATTATTAGAGTGTTAGAGTAAAATAAATTTCCCATCATGTTACATTTGAAATGTTATTTCTTTACACCCCTTTACCTTAAAAAAAGTACCTACTTACAAGTTATTGTATAGATGTAAAATCCAACAATGTACATTGGTCCAGAAAATGCTCAAGTTGCTGAATTCCAGCTAATAATAATGTGCCTATATTTGCACATGGCAGTTTCTGAACTTCTTTTAAAAGGCAGCTGTACCTGTAATGTATTGCAATAGACTAAACAGACTATAGGATATTGTAGACAAGCTATTTCCATCCAGGTCACATCAAAGCTGGTGTTACAAGTTAACAGTGACAAAATGTGCTAGAATCAAAGGAAGTCACTTGAGCCTTTATTAACAGTGTGGGGGCAACATGTGACCCCTGGCCAAACCCGGCTGCTTAGATTAGGAGTAGGAATACTGTGAAGCTCAAAGGGATGCACTACATCATTTCATAGAATCAGAAATGGAAGACACTACATAATCCGTCAAGCCCAGCCCCTTGACAGGCAGGAATCCCAAATCGAAACTCTCCTGACAAATGTTTAAAAATCTCCTGAGAAGTTTTCATCATATTTGGAGGCATGGTTTTGCTGGCCTCCAGGGTTTAAAGGATCACACCAGTTTGGGGACTGGAAGTGATGTTACATCAGTTTTTTTCAGGTTTCTTAGCTGAAACAAAATGAGAGAGATACTTAGAGCTGGAGGAAGTGTGGGTGTGTGGATATACCAGAAGCTGCACTGTGCGCCCAAAGGGATGCCTAAACTTGCAGATCACAAAATATCCCATCCTCCTTTTAGAGCCGGCACTGGCAAACTTTGGCCCTCCAAGTGTTTTGGACTTCAACTCATGCAATTCCTAACTGTTGGTAAGCCTTGCTGGGATTTCTGGAAGTTGAAGTCCCAAAACACTTGGAGTTTGTCCATGCCTGTTTTAGAGTGTGAAACCTCTAGAACACCATTCACCTGGTTGGCCAAACCACCAATCAGTGTGTCACACATTTCTTTGCCCCAACTAAATGAACATAATTATTTTGCTCTGTGTACTTGCTTTAAAACAAAAACAAACAAACAAACACCCCACACAATAATGTCCAGTTTACTCAGCGCTTTTCTTGCCCAGCCTATATATTTGGAATGTGATCCCATTGTTTTTTCTTTAAAGTTAAATTACAGTCATTTTGAAAATAAATCTTATTTATTTCTAAATAGAAATTAAAATTTGTCCTCTGGCCCATCAGTTTTATTATCAAAAGAACATAAGATGATCCCATTGGATCAGATCAAAGGCCTCTCTTGTCCAGCACTATATTCAGTGGCCAACTGGTTGTCCCAATGAGAAGCCCACAAACAGGATGTGAGTGTGATAGGGAGAAGCTCAGTGTATTTTACAGCTAAGGCTGTCACATTTTCAGTTGTATCACTCTATTTCACAAAGAAATCTAGCAGGGAATTAGTTAAGGACAAATCAGACACATTGATCGGGACACTAAAATATTTTTTTTCAGACCTTTTGGCAGTGTTTAGATTGTTTGAATCACATTGTAAGCTTGGTACTAGGGGTCTTTATGGAAGCTGCGTATCCACTTTCATCACTGGAAATATTAACACACTTTATTTGCAATGTAGTTACACTGATTAGCAATCTGCTTGTGGTTATAGAAAAGGGGAACCTTTAGGCTACTGCACTTTTTAGCTTTTATCTTTGAATAGCTGTTTGAGGTAATTCACTGATTTCATTTATTAGTTGATTTTTTCCATCTTTCCCCAAAAAATGGGATTCAATGCATTTCACATTAAGAGTGATTAAAAATGCAATCAAAACATTCAACACATTCACTTACCAATGCACAATTTAAAATATATCATATAATAAATTAAAATTTAAAAAAACACTTGCTTCGTAAAAGATTACAGAATGTTTTTTTAAAAACCTTTTATATAATGATACATAGACAAAAGTTGTGCCATTTGCAAGTATTTTGAAAGATTTTGCATCAAACTGAAACCTGTATTGGCTGACTCTGCATTTCTTATATTTAGTGAGAAAATATCCCAAGAGGAAAGAATTGTGTGTGGTCCTGCCCTTGAACTCCACCCCTCTCCCTTGGTGTAATCCTTTTTGTTCCCTTCCACCACTGGAATGCAATTTCCAAAATACTTCCAAATTGAAATTCAGATTTTAAACCAAACAAGTTCTCCACCCATGTTATCAGATCCAATGTGTCCACCTTGGCCTGCAAGTGGACCCTTCTGCTGTTGTGTACTCTTAACACTTAGTAATTTGTTATGACTAGCGAATTATTTCTACTGAGAAAACGATAACAAAAACAATTAGCACTACAAATATTTTTTAAAACCTTCCCCTTTTTAAAAGTTTTACTACTAACAGAAAGACTAACTGAGCTTACTGTGTTCACATATGGTTCAAAACACATACATTGGCTGATAATTTTCATTCAATTTTGATTCTTCAAATCAAAATCTTTTATTACGGTCATAGACCAGCATAAGGAGTGGGGTACAGCCTTAAAAAAGCATTGCACATTAAAATCTAAAAGGATAGAATACAGATGTTGAAAACATACTTGATTCTTCTCCATTGATCTGTTTCCATGTGGACCTCACAACAACTATTTAGAGAAGGGAAGCAACTAGAAGGGGATGGAGTGGGAGGGACATTGATGGAGGAGAAGGAGCATTCAGGGCACAAGTCTAGAGGACTGGGTTGGGAAGAAATGATTTACATTTCAGTTATCTGATAGTTCGATTGTTAACTTTTGGAACCAGTCATGATTTGAGTTTGGACAAGGAATGTGGGAGACAAAGGCTTTACATCATGAATTGGGCAAGAAAGTTTACCCTTTGACAAGGCATACTGTCTCAGATTCAGTGAAAAGCAAAGGGGAATCTTTCCAACCAATGTCTTGGAGGCATACAAAAAACAAAATGATTTTATTCTGCTGCCAGTGCACAGAAGAATCTTATTTGGACTTTAGATTCAGAATCTAGATTTATGCCATAGAATCTACCCTTCTTCTGAGATTTTTGAAGAATTTCTGAGGCTATGAAGCCAGAGGTTAAAGAACCACTCTTATCATGCACTATACTTTGCAAAGATTCAGAAAATATACAAAGAAAAGGATATTAAAGCTGCTTTGCACAATGAGACTATGAATGATAACTTTTTTTAAAACATACTAAACAATGCCCTCCTGAAGATTATGCATAAATATTTCAGACGTTTTTCCTCACTCTTCCCCCTTTCAATTGCCTTCCAGAGAGGCAATGTACTGAAGATGGTATCAACATGTATTCTCATCATGCATAAGACAATCTCTCAAATATGACTTGTTGTTATTGGGCCTATGATCCAAAATATACTTGATTCTTCTCCCTTGATCTGTTTCCATGTGGATCTCATTATGAGATCACCTGTAAAGCCATGGTTCTCAACCTGTGGATGTTTGGGCCAACTACTTCCAGAAATCCCAGCCAGTTTACCAGCTGTTAGGATTTCTAGGAGTTGAAGGCCAAAACATCTGGGGAACCACAGGTTGGGAACTTCACAAAAATCATACAGTAGTTGTTTTTCATTCCCAGTTACTTTATAAAAATGCAGGAAATAATAATAGATGTTTGTCTTGTGCTTGCATCGTCATCTAACATTTTCAATCTGTCTGACTGACATTTGGATGCGATGTGAAGAGGCACAATAACTCCATTTTCTGCCTGCCACTTTCTTTCATCAGATATGTAAAGGCAATCCAAAGGGTTCTGTGTGTGCAAAATGATAGGTGTCCTCCTCTTGGTTACCTACACCTTCCAGCTATATTGCTTTTTAATGCAAATCTCTTCCTAAAACCAAAACCCTTTAAAAACAGTCTTGACTTTCACTAGTAGAAGTTTCCAAAAATGTATAAAAAGCTGAAGTTTCTTTTTCTGAAATAAAATCAAGTATTTTGACATTTATTAGTTCCATTTAAAAAGCTGCTATAAAAATAAACATATGAAGTTCATAAGAACCATATGCTTCACTGTTTATAAGTATAAACTGTGCAGGGACACTGAAAAAAAAAACCCCACTTCCAAGAGCTACATTCTTTAATGGAATTTACTATTTAACCCTAAGGGGGGTATACAAACATATATGGCCACACATCTGGACTGTTCTTTAAAGCCTGTAACATTCTGAACTGGAAGCAGTTTTTTTTCAACTTTTCTTTAGGGAAACTGTTATTTTCTTCATGTGAACAGATGAGGCACGATTGTTGTTATTGGGGTTTTTAATGTTTATATCTTGATTTTTTCCTCCCACTTCAGGGACTGAAGGAGGATTACAAAAGTTAAAATAGATACAGTTAAAAAATCACATCATTCAAAAGTTAAATATATAATTAAGCTCTCAATAATATTAAAATGATTAAAAGTATGATCACTAAAAACATGAATATAAATAATACAGTGCATTATGAAAGACACGTCCCCCAAAGCAATCAGTCTTTGAAGGCCTGTTAAATCAAAAATCATCTGTTTGTAGACACATAGCAAGAATGAGCCCAGTTTAACTTTTCTAGGAATTCTTGTACTTGTAAGAAGGCAGCAAGAAGGATCTCTCCTGTGATTCTGACCAAGCTTGTTGTAAAGCAGTGGTTCTCAACCTGTGGGCCCCCAGATGTTTTGGCCTTCAACTCCCAGAAATCCTAACAGCTGGTAAACTGCCTGAGATTTCTGGGAGTTGTAGGCCAAAACATCTGGGGACTCACAGGTTGAGAATCACTGCTGTAAAGGGTAGCTGAATAGAAAGAAGGACCACTTCAGGAGATAGTAACATGGCTCATATGGAAAAATATGGTCCATTTAATAACGTAACACTTGGACTGCATGGGGCATTTTAAACTGTATCTTTTCAAAACTGCATCTTTCCAAAACAGGCTAGAAGCTAGGTGAGATGTTCCAATAATTGAGTTGTGTGCTTCCTTTAACCAGCTTTGATTAACCATCTGGTGTTATCAGCAACCGCAGCATCCCATTTCTTTCCCAAAACTGAGAATCAAGGCAGATCAAAGTAGCTTGGAAACTGAAGTTTTGGGGAAAAGGCAGCCCCACATTGAACAAATTACATTAACACTATGTAACTACAGCATGTCATCATAGTCAGATCCAATCTTTTTCTGTTGGTTCTGAGGAGTTGGGTGGGGGAGAGACATAATATGGTCATTTGTGATTTACTATTAAGCAACTGTGAAAGCTTTTGTGTACAAATAAATATTAAGTAAATAGAATGAAAAGGCATCTATTTCTTCTGCATTCTGGGAGGTAAGGTGTAAATGTTTGATGTGTCTTTGGTTGTTACCCACTCCTCTGGATCCCCAAATCCATTTATTTAATCACTAGCACATGGATCTGTTATACACTGAACATACACTTAAGCAACACCATGGAGAAACTACTCATTTACTGTAAATTATTTATAAAGGACAGACACCACTTCAGTAACTGATTAATTCAAGAGACAAAACCTGTGTTTTTAGAAAGTATGCTTCAAAACTTGGGGCATAAGTTGAGATGTAGTATTTTGAAACCGAGAAGGATAAAATATCATATACAGTCAGTCCCTGGGTTACAAACATCTGACTTACAAATGACTCATAGTTAAAGACGGGGGTGGGACAACAGGAAGTGAGAGATATCCACCTAGGGGAAAGGAAATTCACTCCTGAAAAAGTTATCATGGGGAAAATGTGCCTCCGCTGAAGCTTTATCACCAATCCTTATTCTCACTGCAAGCTTTTTTTTTTTTTTCAAAATTGAACTATCCCAGATACAGAAAGTGAGATTAAATCTTCTGAACAGGGGCGCAGACAGCAAAACAAACACCACAAAGGTGTTAACCCTTCCCTATGCTATTCAAAGCTATATTTATGTGTGTGTGTGTGTGTGTGTGTGTATGGTTGGTTACAATGCTTCTGGCCTTTTTAGTGCATAAGTAGGGAAATGGCAGTGGAGGCAAGGAGTGGCTTTTCCTTGCAGGGTGGTTCCAGACAGCAAATCTCTCCTGACTTCCCCTTGCTTTCTCACGCATAACGGTACATTCCAGGAACTGTGCAGTGAGGCCTAATGGAGGCTGAGTAAATTATTTTTAGGGCTTTTGGGTGGTGTTGGGAAGGGGGTGGGGGCAATCTCGCACCTTTCTGGCTCCAGGAGCCCCGAAGAAGTGAGGTGGGTGTTTGGACAGGCCACAGAGAAGTCCCAGGACTACCCGTGGGCCTGTCCACACAAGGCAATAGCCTATTAGACTAAAGCCTTTCACAAAGGAACGTGTCTAATGGGTATCAAATTAATTCGTGACAAAGCAGAGTTTTCCTGCTTTGTGCCAAATGCAGTTACGATTGCTTAAGGCATCATCTAGATGTCCCAGTGAAATATGCGTGCACGCACGCGTTTTGTGCCCTGTCTGGGTAGGCCCAGAGTTCACTTTGATGTGTTCCCCTTTCTATAGAATGATCTTTGATATACATGGAGTCAACATATACATGAGTATATACAGTCATTACTCTTTGCCTCAGAAGGAGCTTAGAATTCTATTTTGTTTTTATAATTTTAAGTACTGTGGATTCAAAGAATTGCGCAACTGCAGGAGCTTTTGGAATGTTGAGGAATTTTTTATCAACCTCTACTAAAATTCATTAACCACCCCCACCCCCCACCCCAAAAAACCCCCCAAAAACAAAGCTACAATCATGCCGAAGACCACCCACCTTTCATACTGGAACGTCTTATTTATCAAAGCATGACCAGGGCGGCTACATCTTACAATGACAGTTTCCTAAGAGAAAACAAAAGTGGTAACAGTTACAACATATATCATTAGAGACTAAATGAAAAGAAAAATGTATGCTTTAAGCTTCACCACAAAGTAGGATGCTTAAAAACTTCCAAATTGCTAGCGCCATATAGCCAAAATCCTGTCTTCAATATATGGGACTTAAATGCTGCCGTCTGGAAGAATTGTGGAAGGGGGTTCAGTGAATAATAATCTGGGATGCCACACACAGAGCTCCAGGAGATTGGTCAATACCCTTCTCTGTCACAAACATAGCCATCAGCAAGACAGAGTTTCACAGATGGCTTTTACTGAAACAGGCAAGAGATAACAGCATAATCCCCCTCCTTATGCATTGAATCTTGAAGGAAGACCAGGCTAAGATACAGCTTTCAATCCAGGGAGTGTTCTCGTTGTTTTCTATTTATGAACAGTTCTTTTCTCTCATTTATCAGGATCAATGATTCTCTTGTGACAGACCTTCCCTTTACTCATCTCCAAATCTGAATTTACTGAGTAAGGCTGGTGTATTGACAATAAGTTTCTCTTTCCATGGCTTGATTGGGCCAACAAACCTCTGATACAATGAATAACAATCAGTCATACCATATGCTTCAAAGCTTGGATGGATAATATTAATTACTCTTTTTGGCTCTCCCAAGCAAGCTGAGAAGAAATAGTTGAAAGCAAATGTTACCAACTGAAAACAAATATTGAAAGGAAAGCTAGGTATCTTTTTTTAAAAACTGTTCAAACCGATTTCTCATTCTGAGAAAGTCAGGAGATGCCATGGCACTAACCACCCACTCATACTTCCAACACAAGTAGCCAAAATAATCCATATGAAAAAGATTGAGGAGAATGAATAGCATCAAATACTGAAATGAAATACTATACTTTACTTGCAATAAAAACGTACATCTTGGCTCCAGAGGAGAAAAAGATATTTTTCTCCTGTGGCAAATTTAAAGGCAACAATTCCCAAATAAATAGACTGGAAATATTTTCTAATCTTGTTTACCATGCACTTTCAGCAGCTTTCAGACCTTCCCAAATCTACAGTAATTTTGGTTTCAAAGCACACTGCATTAGAAAATTTGTAGTAACTGCAATTCTAAACAATGCTGAGAATGAACAGGCCTGTGTCACAATTCACCACTGAAACACACCCTACCTGTTTTCAGCAATAACTTAATCTCCATTAAATTTGTAGAGCTGGTATAGAAGAGCTTTGAGGAAGTGCTACATTCTTATACTTCATGAGTTTGCCTATACTTTCCAAGCCTAATAATGGGAGTCAAGAGGTGGAATAGTGATGAGATGTTGGAGAATTACACAAGAAAATGCATTTAAAAAAAAAATAAAGTAAAAGAACTGATCATAATAGAGTTATATTGCAGCACCTTCCATTCATCAATGGGAACAGACAAACAATCAAAGAAGTTATCTCAGGATCAAGCTCCCCAACAGTGTCTTTTGTCAGCACCCAAGCAACTGTTAGTATCCAGCAGTTGTTATTCCCAGATTTGTTTTCAACTGTAGAGCCACATAAGTGCAATAAAATAATGCCAATAGAAGGTTATGAGAATATAGGGGACTGCAGCTGAACCATCACTTTCCAAAAAAAGAGAGAAAGGTAACACAAGTGTGGCTAAAATATCTCTATCCAAAAACAAACAAAATGGCATAATATTAGTTTAATGAAAGATTTCATGAAGCAAAGGCACTAAGTGAAACGCAAATGAAGGGGAGTCTAAAAGGGTAGGGAGACAGCATAGGGGTCGATCATGCACTCTTAAGGCAGAAGACCCAAGTTTCAATCCTCAACATCACTAAAGAAAGATTAAAAAGGGATCAAGTAAGCAATGATGAAAGACTACTGTTTGAAACCTTGAAAAGCCATTGCCACCCAGAGCAGGCGGTACTGGGTGGGATGTACCAGTTGTCTGACTTAACATAAGGCATTAACATATGTACATGTGGTGTTCATAAAAAGTGCCCTTCTGTTATATTTCTAAATGCTACCATAAAAGGAAAATTGGCTACACACCTACATGAAGTGTAAACAACATAGGGTATCTGACTAAAAACCATAACTGCCAAGAAAATTAAATAGTAAAACCTGGATTAAAACTAGCAACTTAGTTCACAACGTCATGCCTTTCAAATTTTATTTCTTGCTAACAGGCTTAATTAATACTGGAATGCCATCTGGATCTGCAGCTCAGCTCTCAAGCTCCCTTGCTCTGGTGGATTTAAACCGGATTCTTTCATTGCACTTGAAAGCCAACCTCCATAGCCAGCTGCATTCAACTTTTTCTATCCCATATTTCTAGCCTAGCATCTATGGCATGATATTGAAATAGAAATACAAGTGGTTTAACAGGTAGATGGGAGAAACTTCATTATTATAGCCTGCATGTTATTAACAGGACTTGGGCACACAGTTATTACACCTTTTGCTAATCTTGAGAAACCCTTGTTCAGACACGCAAGTTCATGTCTGCAGGCAAATAAAACTTCTCAGCCTTGCTTTAGTAGTGCAATTACAATGCAAGTGATTCATTTTAGATTACTGTGAGGTCAAATAATGCCCTTTGATAGAAAACTATTAATAAAGGAGACAATAGAAGCCAGATCAGCCAAAGAAATTATTACTTAATCTTCCTCACTAAAATAGCCTTGTCATATTTTTTTAAAAAATATACAACCATGTCTCTGCAAGTCTACATTCAAAGATCATAGACACATGGTGTCTTGAAACAGTGGGTTGCAGTATTTACTAAGGCTGCAATTCTGTGAATGCCTACCTAGAAATAATCCCCATTGAATTCAAGAGCGCTTAACTTCATTTACACATTACTAGGATTGCACTGCAAACCAAAGCAAGTCACTTAGTAATTTATGTCAATTAAAATCTCTGACTCATTAACTGAATGTTACCTTCATCACCAATCTATGAACCAATCCATCAAATGTGTAAGGAGAACCCATCTCTCCCATATGTACCAGAGAATCTGTGTCAATACATGGATGACACCTTTTCTCATGCACTGAAATGATAACAGGGAAAAATATGGGACAGCCTCTAGAACTCACTCAGAGAAATCTGAGTAGTTGGATTTATAGTAGCAGTGGAGTACTAGCTTTCCAGTGGGCTTACTTCACCTCCAATTAAAACTGTTACCATTCATAGATCAACACACTCTTCCCTATCTTGAATTATCATGGCTTCAAATTTTGTCCATGACACCATGACTTCTTTAATTAGCTGAAAACCCTAATCACTGTAAGAGAAGTGCAGGTGTCACATGAAATAAATTTTAGAGTGTGAACACGATGAAAAACAGAATAAAACTGAAGCCAAATTATCTTCAAAGCAAGGCTGGAAGGGTTAGCCTCAGGACATTCCTCACATCAGAGAAAAGAAAATTAACTACTCAGGAAAATCTGCACCTGAGAATGCAAAGCCCCTGTAAAGAAAGGATAGCACTGTCTATTCATTCTTATTCCAAAAAATACTGCCTCTTTAAATTATTCCAGATTTAGAATATAAAAAAATTAAACATACTCACATCATCAACTGCACGTACAACTTTTTCTGAAATGTTTCTCTGCCTTTCAAAGAAAAAATAACAGAAGAATAATAAGTGGAAGAAGGTATATCAACAGTTTGCAAAAAAGAACTCAGGATTCACAGGTGGCCAAGAAACATAGGGCCCAAGATCCCAAAAGTTAACACTGCACAATAGCATTCAGAACACAGGACAAAGTATATCTGCTTTGTTTATCTCCCTACACACACACTCCAGCTGTTCCGACAAGACAAATTCTATATCAGTAGTATTAGTGTAACACTGATTTTTGTTGGAAGAAAACTGCCATTAGTTAATTACCTCAAAAAAGAATAACCAGAAGCTTCAAAACAACTTTGTTCTAGCCATTAGAACTATTTCCAATGCCACCAGTATAATAAAAATGATCAACTAAAGTTATTAAGACAAAAATACAAGCTGAGTATCTCTTATCTGGAATTCTGAAATCCAAGATATTCCAAAACCCAAAACAGTCTATATGAATGGATGGAGGTCCTTCTACACAGGCCCAATAACCTTTGATAGTAATGGGTTTACCTGAGGAATACAAACAATGCCTCAGGTAAACCTGTATAAATGCAGAGTAAACTGGGATTTCCCAGTTTATTCCACATTAATTTGACACTTGGAAAGATCTGGACCTTAAGTTAAGATCTGGATCTTTGCAGATTCCAGGTCTATGGAGATTGACTCCCAAGACTGCTTCCACAGTCCTGGGGTCAATCTCCACAGCCATCCCAATTCTTCAGGCTCTTGGAGCCCGGAGTGGGTCCACCTGCTCCACCCATTTCCCCAAAAATAACTTACCAGGGGAGCCTGCCAGAAGTGCAGGCCCCCCCCTGCAGATTACTCCTGACACGTGAAAATGACACCCCAGGAAGGGTGGAGGGAGAATTTTCCTCCTCCCTCCACCACCTCCTGATGTGTCATTTTCGTGCATCAGGAGTACTCTGCAGAGGGGTCTGCACTGCCAGCAGACCTCTCTGTTAAGTTTTTTTGACAGAAATGGGGGGCTGCATGCCACCCCAGGTCAACTTTTGGTTGACCCGGGATGACATCTAGTCACCCTTAAAGGGAAAGCTCAGGGTTTAGGTTGGAGGGTGGGGACAGAAACCAGAGAGGAAGTGGATTAAAATAACTCCTCCTGGGTTTCTTCCCTGTCTAGAAGGGCCCTGAGACAGTGATACCTTTGCTTTCTGAGGTTTCAAGGTATATAAATTTTGTTTCAGACCAATGTTTTTTTATTGTGTACAAAATTGTGATACTATGTAAATAAGGGGTATAGGGAACAAATGAATGTTGTGCTTACACTTGAATCCCATCTCCAAGATATCTCATTTTCTATGTGTAAGTATTCCAAAATCTAAAAACAAAATCCAAAATATTGAACATTTCTGGTCCCTTGCATTTTGGATATGGGATATTCAACCTGTATTGCATACATTAAAATGCCCCCCCCCCCCCAAAAAAGACATCAGTACACCAGCTGACATAATCACAGGCATGCAATAAATTACCTGTATTCTAAGACTGACTCTCCAGGAGCAGAATCAAATGGTAACAATGGACGAATCCTACAGTGTACTCGGATGTTGCCCCTTAATTCCTGGTGATATAACATAGAAATAGCAATTTAAAAAAACACCAGGATGCACAAGGAGTGTGTGGTCTGAAACTGAACACATATATTTGGGAGTAACACCCACTTTATAACTGTTGGCAACCAAATCATTCATTCTCAAACAAGGAAAGTGAATGTGTGGATCTCTAAATGTTGTCAGCACTGCCACTCCCAGCATTTTTCACCATTGTCTATGTTGTCCAACAGTCCTATCTAAAACATTGTCAGTCAAGTCAATAGGAAAGAAATGGGGCAGCTATCTTGGAAATAAAGATGACACACAGTTGAAGGATCTTAATTTAATATTAATCTACGTTACCCTATATGAGGGTAGGAAACTCTGAATGATTGGGAAGCAACTTTTGGTCTTGGTACTATGCATTAGCTATACTAGGCATGGGAAAAAAAAATCAAACACACACACAAGGAAAATGGTTTTTAACCTATGTATTATTTTACTTTACATCCTTCTGGGGCTGGAAGGGTCCTGCACTCAATTTCTGCACTCAATTCTGAAAGCATGTAGGAGTGAGGGGAAATTCAATTGAGGGAGGATAAGAACAAATTTCTCCTGGGGAGACCATGGGGGATGGTTTTTATTTTTTTAATTTAAAACATTTATATTCCACCCTTCTCACCCCGAAGGGGACCCAGGGTGGAGCACAGCATATATATGGCAAACATTCAATGCCGGGCCAAGAATTCATTATATCAGGGGTCCTCAAACTAAGGCCCGGGGGCCGGATGCGGCCCTCCAAGGGCTTTTACCCGGCCCTCGCTCTGGTCAACCTATGTCTGAAATGACTTGAAAGCTCACAACAACAACAATCCTATCACATCAGCCAAAAGCAGGCCCACACTTCCCATTGAAATACTAGTAAGTTTATACTTGTTAAAATTGTTCTTCATTTTAATTATTGTATTCTTTTAAAGTGTTTTTTTTTTTGCACCACAAATAAGATATGTGCACTGTGCATAGGGATTCATCCGTGTTTTTTTTCAAATTAAAATCCAGCCCTTCAACAGTTTGACGGACTGTGACCTGGCCTTCTGTTTAAAAAGTTTGTGGACCCCTGCATTATATGCTTGCATAAACATTAAAAATATTTATCTCAGCATTAAAATACACTGTTTAAAACCATCTTGATCATCCACATCAAATCTAATTGGCCTGGTAAGGTTTCATATCACTGCTTTATTGCACTGTCCCAAAAGCTTGGTCCCACAGCCAAGTTTTTACCATCCCTCTGAAGGACAGGAGGCAGGGGGCCGATCTGATCTCACAAGGAAAGGAGTTCCATAGCTGGGGCGCAATCACTGAGAAGGCCTTCTCTCTCATTCCCACATGTGACAATGGTGGGACAGAGAGTAGGACCTCCTCGGAGGATCTTAATCTTCATGGTGGTTCATAGGGGGAGATGCATTCAGACAGGTAAATTGAGCCAGGGCCGTCTAGAGCTGTATAGGCCAAAACCAGCACTTTGAATTGTGCCCGGTAGCAAATTGGCAGCCAGTGGAGCTGGCGTAACATGGGAGTTATATGCTCCCTGTATGCTGCCCCAGTTATTAACCTGGCTGCCTCTTGTTGGACTATTTGAAGCTTCTGAGCAGCCTTCAAAGGCAACCCCACGTAGTGTGTGTTGCAGTAGTCTATCCTGGATGTAATATGAGAGCATGGCCCACTGTGGCCAAGTCTGGCCTCCCAAGGTACGGGCGCAGCTGGCGCACAAATTTTAATTGTGCGAAAGCTCCTCTGGCCACAGCTGTAACCTGAGATTCCAGGCTCAGTGATGAGTCCAGGAGAACTCCCAAGCTGCAAACCTGTGCCTTCAAGAGGAGTGTAACCCCGTACAGCACAGGCTATAACCCTATACCCTGTTCGGCCTTGCGACTGACCAGGAGGACCTCTGTCTTGTCTGGATTCAACTTCAATTTGCTCGCCCTCATCCAGACCGTCACAGCGGCCAGGCACCGGTTCAGGACTGACAGCCTCCTTAGCATCTGGTGGAAACGAGTGATAAAGTTGGACGAGTTGTTTGGCCACATGTAGCCCATAAAGCACCTTGAGCCCATGCTTTATATATATAGATCTTTTAAAACATTACAGTTACCAGTGTACTTACAACTAAACTGTTATGAAGTACTTTTCTCTTTTGTTTTTCCTTCTGGTATCTCTCACTGACTTCATATAAAGACTGTTCAAGTTCCATGGCTTTAGTCTGAAATACTGAAAACATGTTTGCACAAATGTTCATAGAACTAATAGGCTATATGTTTTTTCTCGGGTAAAGGACCTAGAATGCCAACAGATCTCTATACAGGCAAAGTTGGACTTGCTATAGTTTAAGGAAAGGAAAGAAATCAACAGGTAAAACAGAAGGTGGTAATGCTCGGACAGTGGTATTGTGTGAATGATCTAAAAAGAGTGAGTGAATGAAACATTATAATTCCATGGTACACACCTAGGCTGGAATCCTATTGGTTAAGCCTAACTAGGTTAGACCCATTCGACTACTGAATGGTGAGTCAACATGTAGGTAAATCCCATTAATTAAGTGGACATAATCCAGTCAAGACGAACAACTGGAATTAGGCTCTTGTGCAGAAATCTTTCTGTTTTCAGCTTCTGCTGAATCCATTAATTTTTTTTGAAATGCATACACAAATTGCATTTATACATTGGCTTAACAAGCAAACACATTTTGTGTATATAACACCTTAAATGTTCTCTAGCTGTATTTCCTTCATTAAAAATAATATCCACTGAATTTCTCAATGTCATACCAGTAACATATAATTCAGCCACATGTAACTGGTCAGGTAAAAACTGCGGAAATGCAAATAAAGTCTAGAAAATATAAGATCTGAGTACGGTACTAATCAAAACATAGAGTTCTTGTCACTTTGGCCTACAACCCTCCAATGCATCAGCCAACCAACTTTTTCAGGCTTTGAACATGTGCAGCAGAATCAATATCCTGCATGGCATGGTGGGGGGCAGGGGGAGAAGAGGAGTATTAAGATATAACATTTCTTACTTTCAATAGTTTCATTATGTAGCTGCAGCCTCTGGATAGCAGACAAAATCTGGTAAAAGAAGTTTTTGCCCTGATGCTGGATATCTCTTGAAAAGTGAAGAGCGGACAAACGGAGATTCTTCATATCTTGTTTCAGTCTCTATACAAGAAATAGAAAGCTGTTACATTGTGAAGAGGTGAGAGTGGGGAATAAGAAAGGAAGACCTTCATATTTTAATGTATCTTTGAACATTTATAGTCAAACCACAACTATAAAAAGTTATGAAGGAAAGCTCGCTTAAAAAAAAAACTATTAAAAGTGGGACAATTAGACTAGGAAACATTTCTTTATTTTAAGAAAAGAGAATGTTGGATTTTAATTGTTTCAAAAGAATATAAAGCCAAGACAAATTCGTCAAAATGAAAAAATAAAGAACATGGCAAACAACTGTTGTAATATTTACTGTTAACAACCATTGCTTGATGATTCTTTGGCACTTCCATTACATTTTTAAAAAAATAACATTTTGACCCCACCATACATCTCACAGATGCAATTTAAACATTTCTGTCACTTTATGATTACCTTTTCTGTATGTCAATATTCTAGCTCAGGGGTCCCCAAATAAGGCCCGTAGGCCGGATGAGATCTTCCAAGGACATTTACCCAGTCCCTGCCCTAAACTTTAGACTACAAGTCACCCTAAGTCTGAAACAACTTGAAGGCTCACAACAATCCTAAGTAACGTGACTCTCTAATCAGCCAAAAGCAGTCCAACACTTCCCATTGAAATCCTGGTATGTTTATGTTGGTTAAATTACTCTTCATTTTAAATACTGTATTGTTCTTTCATGCTTTATGCACTACAATTAAGATGTGTGCAGTGTGCATAGGAATTTGTTCATGCTTTATTCAATCTATAGTCCGCCCCCTAACAGTCTGAGGGACTATGAACTGGCCCTCTGCTTTAAAAGTTTCAGGACCCCTGTTCTAGCTGATGGTAAATGTTTGTAAGATATATTTGTAGTGGAATCAGATTAGTGCTTCAATAATTCAAAAAGGTAATGGGTTTTAAATAATGGGATTTAAATAAATAGTCTGCAGACAGCCATTTTTTGTTGCCATAGAAAGGAGAAACACACATAATTCAGCAGATGTGTGAAGGAGAACCCTCTCCTTATAACACTGATTGCTGGTATGTTCTCCTGGTAGTCTTTGTACATGTGTACAAATGATAAGGGCAGTGGGTATGGCACTAGTAATGTTTGGAGGAACCTTAAGTGTAAGGGGTAATAATGGATAAAGTTTTCCAGTTAGGACACTTTAATAAAAATTCACAAAAATGAAGCACCAGTTTATGAATGTTATGTGGCTCAACTTGGATTCTGAACCAAGGGGCTCGATCCATCCTTCTTCCTGCCTTACTATACATATATACTAGAATGTCTATATACTACAATGTAATTCTGATAAGTCTGTTTACCTGTATAGCTCTGTAAAGCTGGATTACCATGGACTTGGCACTTTGATAGAAATTTTTCTTTCTGCAAAAATTGAAATAATCTGACTGTTCAGGTGAGATATTCCCACTTCTTTGTTGACTCTGTTTAAAAATAAAGAGCAGAATAAAATCTAATCTTGTTACTTCAAAATAAACAGTTCTACCAGAAGAAGTCTATATAAAGTCAAACAGCTTAGATAGTATAATAATTTAGGAAACCAATTGGGAAAATATTTACACAAACAGTATGTTTCAGTGAAGAATCAAACTATACTTCAAGAAGTACGATATGGGCTTGTGGGTGGTTTTGAACAAGTCACCTTGTAAGCTACAGAGAAATAGCTGGAGTGTTATTCGGTGAAAACAATGCTGTAGAGCATTTTAGTGCTGCAAGAATTATTCTTAAAATGACTATTTTAAAGAATACAGTGGAAGGCAAAGGCATGTTTTGGAAGTTCCATCCAAAATACAGCCACACACGTGATCTTCAAGGCTGTTTTTGTGATTTCCATTCTACTGGGGGTTTTTTTAACCTAAAAAATCTGGATAGCATTCCTTGAAGCTTCTATGGGTATATGACCCAGTATTTCACCCTATTTCCAGATCCATAGAGTCATTTGGGGGGACAGAGAAGTGATCCAATATAGGCTTACATCAGGCGAGGGCAGGCACACAACAGCCAATCACTCATTTTTCTTTAAGAAAATATTATTGACCATTTTTATTTAAAAATTTGAGAACAATTTGTTTGTCCTCTTGTTGGAAGGTAGGGGGCATAGAGATATGTAAATGGGTGGATGTGATTATCTGAGACACAAGAGACTGATGTGCCCTGCACAGTAACTGTCCATTATATCTCTAAAGCCTCTGTACCAACAGTTTGTAGATGCATGTAAATAAGTATTTGAGTGTCATCAGAACATGAATAAACTATTCTCAAAATCAGTTTTTCATGTTAAAAATTAAGGCATGCATATTGCAGCTTCTAAAAATCACATTGGAGTGTATTTTCGTCTCTTGTAAAAACCTTCCACCAAAGTTGTCTTGTTTCCTTCATTACTCTTGTAGAGATATGTTTATTACAAAGTGTTTATTATACTGTGTTTAAACTGTATTTGTGGTTTACATTTGTTGCCATGGCCTAGCTGTGAGAGATAGGTTGCCATGGAGACAAGGCAGCAGAGGAGGTGGGCGGAGCTTAAGGAGAAAAAGGTTTGAAAGTGGCAGTTAAGCTTCAGTCAGGAGGATGAGACCCTGAGAAGAGGGCAGAGTCAGATAGGACTCTGGAAAAGTAGTTTTAGTCAGGAGGAAGAGACCCTGAGAAGAGGGCAGAGTCAGTTAGGGCTCTGTGGTGTGAAGTAGTGTAAATTCAGTTAGTTCTTGGTATTTGTGAATATTTCTTCAGCAAGGGAGCTGAAGGTGAAACCTTGTTAGATTGCTTGAGTAAAAAGAATCTAACAGAGGGGGATTTAGGATCGCCAGTAGTGGAAGACTGGAGATCAGTGGTTTGATCCGGTATAGGACAAACAGTGTGAATATTCACAATAGGGAACTCTGAAATAATAAAGCACTTCACTGAAGAAGGAGTTTATAAGATTGTAACATCAAAAGCCTTGAATGTATCTCAACCAAGCCATATTGTAACCATCAAGCCTGTGCCAAGTTCAACATCTCAATATTGCAACAATTACGCTTTGTTAATAATAAACTTGTTCTCTTTGTATTTTAAACCTGCCTCCTCCATTGATTTTATGTTCGGTGCATTCCACTCTACCAAAGTTACCTCACAACGCAAATAGGGATAAACAGAGACTTTAAGACCAGCGTCTCTAATCATATTGGTGGCAGTTTAATTTAATAGCAGTCTAGGAACTTTCCTACATTTTTGGTAATCCCATTTGGTGGGATTAACGCACGTCTTTACTTTTTATTGGTGGCATTGATACGTCTTTACATTTTTGGTGCCATTCGGTGGGATAAAGACTTCTTTACAACTCTTATGTACTGAACTATTAAAAATGGCAGCCAAAACTGGTGTGCATTTATGTTGGCAACAAAATAATTCATTATATTTTCCAGAATTTCTTAAATTTGTCTGCTGCAGAATAGTCCCAGCCCATTATGTTAAAAAATGTATTTTTATTTACAGAAGTTTTGAAAGCTGTCAGAATTTGGGGGAATCCAAAAAGCTGCAGCTGCTTGTGCACTGGTGTTTTTTCCAATGGCACCCACCCACTTAATGTTAGTCAAGTGGAGGAGATTATAACTACAGACATAATGAATTGATTAAAATTTGGCTTCACGTAATGAAAAGTTTCAAATTCCTATTTCTATTTATATAAAGAGGGAAATAAAAATCAGGATTTCTTTTTGCAAAAGAACTCATTTAACCCTAGCATATTTGCCACCTTCCAAGTGTCTGTTGTAATTTATTTTTTGGCTCCAGATTAACATGGAAAACAAGACCTGCAATAAACCAAAGGAAATGCAGGTTGATTCACTTCCGTCTGGTTATTAAGCATGTTTTTTCAGCTAATACAAAGCCCTGCACTTTAATGAAATGGGTGGAAAATGCAGTTACAGCTCTTTGAATATCTTGGGAAACAATCAACAATGTAGACACAGCTCCTTTTCTTGAAAAGTACACGTTCTAGCGCAGTGGTTCTCAACCTGTGGGTCCCCAGGTGTTTTGACCTACAACTCCCAAAATCCCAGGCAATTTACCAGCAGTTAGGATTTCTGGGAGTTGAAGGCCAAAACATCTGGAGACCCAAAGTTTGAGACCCACTGTTCTAGAGCCTTGCTCCAAAAAGGAACATTGGAAACTAGCCAGTAATGTTGTTAGGCTCAGAGGGGGTGTTGTCTGTAAAAACCTCATTGCATCCTTTTTTAGACAAGATAGAAATCTGTCTTGCTACAATACAGTATTCTCCATTTCCTTTAAACCCCCCACCCAACCCCTGCTCCGGTTGCATTTATAAGCATGGAAGGGAACAGGTCTAGTACATATGTGGTGTTTGAAGAAATTGTATTGTAATCAATAACAAAGGACAAGCAAGAGCCAAGATTATATCCAATTGAACTGTATTAACCACAGCATCCAAGTCAGAATGGATCTGAACAATTTTATCTTCAATGTGTCATGCAAATACTTCATAACAGGTAATAGATAGCCTACCTTCTACTTTTGTGTTGTAGAGACTACTTGAGACAGCACATGCTGGTTGCTCTGCAGTTTTGCAACGGAGCCCCGCTGGAAGTAGATCTATGTCATGGGATGGGAGCTGGCGGGCTCTGTTGCAAAACTGCAGAGGAACCGGTGTTATGGAGATTAATTCCAGAGCCACTCCTGAAAGAGCAGTCTCAACATGGATATTGAAGTCCCCCAGAACGAGAAGACAGAGAGGACTCAAACACCAGTCCAGGAAAGGAGACTGGTGAGCAATGAATGGGCAATACATAAAGAAAATCCATGTTATGTCCCTGCAACCCACTTCAACAAGCCCATGTTTAAATCTAGCAGGCTGTGGAACTGGGCACCCAGTGAGAGCCAAGGGGCGCAGAAAGGTGCAACTGCACCTTTCTGCTCCCCTAGGCTTTGCCTGCTGCTAAACAAAGAACCCAATGCAACAAAGCACTCCCGCCCCAAATGTCATCCAGCCTGTTTTGTTACGCAAACCAGGTTGGCGTTCTTATCCTTGTTCAAGGATGTTTTTTCCATTTACTACCTGGCAACGAGCAGCAGCACTTCCAGTTCAGGGGCATTGCTGCTATGACTATCTACTGTATATACTATTTGAAGTTAGGGGCTGTTTGAGGACAACAAAAATGGTCTGGCCTTCCCTTCTCCCATAGTTATAATTTTGTAACATCACTCCCTTTGTTTGTTACATCACTGTGGCAAAGGATCAATTCCCCTTATGCACTCCCATTTCAAATATTTTTTGTTTGTTTTTTTGCTGGCAGGAAAGACAATTATTATTATTTTTTAAATATCTTCTGTGTTCTAATAACTCTCAGGCCCCATCAACCCTTCTACATAATCCAGTTTCTGAATTCAGATTATCTTCTTTGAATTGGATTATGAGTCTACTCTGCCATATAATCCAGTTCAAAGCAGATAATCTGGATTCAGATACTGGATTATATGGCAGTGTAGACTGGGCCTCACTCTATATGAAAAGAGCCAGCCTCCCTTTAGTACCATCCGCTTTGCTGTTGACCACATTGGTGGCAAACCCATTCTCTGAAATATCCAGCTTTTATCCACTTGCAGAAAAGAGTCAGGTAGAGTTCACTAACTGGCACAGTACCTGGGCAACTGGTGATGTTAGCAGCGGTCCATGGGAAAAGAAGTGGAAACAGGCAGGCAACAGAGGAGAGGAAAGCCTCTCTCCTCTGACCAAAATTAAGCCAGCTGCTTCATATTTAACATGCTGTCCATCAGAGGGTGGCCCTGGTTCCATTCCAATGTATGCCTTTGATGGTTATTTACTGTACTTGAGCAACTACCAAACGATGTTAAACAGATTTTACATGTCTGAGATTAAAGGTTGATCCATGTTCATCAAGAGGTGAAGAGCCGAATGCTTTGAAGCCTATTTCTCTCAACTCAGCTGCTGTATTTTTGTAGGTGCTCCCAGGAAAGCTGAGCTCAAAAGGGAACATCTGGTTTTCAGTCAAGTTTTGTGTTGTTTCAACTGATCCCATTTTTTATCCTTAAAGAGTTAATCAAGACTCCATAATAGCAAGAGACTTTTATGAGGTCACACAGCAATTTAAAGTCTCACTTTAGCTTAGAACCTCTTGGCTGACAGTTGCTATTACTGCTAATCCTTGCAGTCTGCTCTAATGCTGGCACAACCTCCCACAGTTAAATTCTCTAAATCTCTACAAGGAAGAGACAAAATGCCCCCAGCAAAGATAGCAGGTCTTGTGAATTGTTCAACAATTATGAAGAAAACGGACTTGTATAAGGAGCTATGAAGAAGTATTCAATCTTGGTCATATTTTAAATATTTTTCCTTGCATTTTTAGCCATCATATCACCAGTGAAACAGTTACAATAACTTGCATTTGTTGGCCCATGTCATAAGTAGGCCATTATCAATTATAATGCTTGTCAATTTTGAAAATGATGGCACAGAAATAAACCAATGCACAGATTGAGACAGGCAGGACACATGTTTTATAAAGTGAGTGCATTCCCCCTCCCCCCAGTGAAACATAAATGAACATGCACAAAATCAATAACATGTGAATGTTCTCCAAGACTGATAGGCTTCCAATTGGTTTAAAATGTCAGTTCATGCTGCTTTTTCCCTACCTGCAAGGACTGCATAATACTATTTAATATAATATGTCTACAAACAACTAGGGTTTGGGTTCTCAGCAAAACTAATGTTTCAGTGCTAGTCACACTTCTATGAAGAGAGCATTGCATAACTTGGGCTCTTCTGTTGTCAGATAATGTATTGGAAAACAAAAGAAAGCTGATACAGGAAGAGGCACTCATTCAAACATCTGGGTTTCAAACCATTTACAAGTTTAAATGGTGACTTTGGTTCAAAAGTATCTTTCAAATCAACCTCATTGTATGGTGCAAAAAAGTGGTCCAAAGTAAGTGCACTATGACATTCTGCAAAAGCAGAAAGTTGGTTTCAAAAGCAGCTTTATACGCAGTGCCTATCAACTGCGTTATTCAAAGTAGTGACCAATGCCAATTCATGGCCATGTCACATTTTTATAGTTCTCTATTGTTATATTCTTACAGATTTTACCAGCTTGTTGCAATTTATGAGGTCGAATCACTATCTGTTTTAGTTTAGGTTTTTTTATTGGCTCATTTTTTAACTCTTCGTTTTAACTCTTTTGTTTGTTCTGTGTTATTTCTATTTTTGTTATCGTATACGGCATTGAATGTTTGCCATTTTACTTTGGAAGCCACACGGACTCCCTTTGTGGGAGAGAGGGCAGGTTAGAAACCTATTATTATTATTATTATTATTATTATTATTATTATTATCTGCCAGTTCAGAGCAAACCTCTAGGAAACTATGCATATATGATAATGTGGCACAAAAATGGCAGTCCATAGCACACTGGGGGGGGGGGGGGGGAAGGTTTGCCAGTCAGTCCCATCACATAGCTTGAGAAGCAGTTTTATAGTAACTCCAGGTGCATCTACATGGTAGAATTAATGCAGTTAGACATCACTTTAACAGCCATGGCTAAATGCTATGCAGTCCTGGGAGTGGCTGTTTTTTAAGGTCTTTGCCATCTCTGCCAAAGAATGCTGGTGCCTCATCAAACTACTGCTTTCGTGATTCCATAGCACTGAACCATAGCAGCTGAAGTGTGGTCAAGCTGCATTAATTCTACAACTCGTAGATGCACCAGGGTGTTTTGGGGGGATATATATTTCAGGCCACTCTATGCTAATTTAAATATTAAATAACTTTGGATTTACTGTTGGTTCCTGTTTGATGAGATGGTTCTTCCTACCTGTAAAGTCCTTAATAGCTTAAGCTCAGGATATATGTCTCTCTGTGTGTACACACACACACACCCATTTATGTGTGAATCATATGGAATCCTTCTCTGCCAAAACGTGCTGGTGTTCATGAGATAAACTTGCTTCTCTTTCACAGGTAGTGCAACTCAGAAGATGGCTCCAGAGTTTTCCAACTCTCAGGAGTAGACCTAGGATCTATAAGGGCCAAATACTAGCCACACTCTTAAATGTTTCTGTCAAGGAGAACAGGTTAACAGATGGCTCTAAATCTGCTTACACTTAATGGTGTTACACACTGCTGGTAATAGACACGCTAATAAATGAGCACAGTAAGCCTCAAGAGCCAGTGCATTCAAATCTGCGCTGCAAGGAAAATGAGTCAACACATTTTCATTCAAAATATGGCATGCTGACCAAGGCGGGACCAGTGAGATCCTATATGGAAATGCATTTAGTCTCTAGTCCAACTGGTTAGCTGCTTCACATTAAAACAAAACAAACTGTCCATTCACAGTTTTATCAAGTGCATCTTTTTTGTAATGGGTGAAAACATGAATAAGGGGAACTCTGTCAGTGGAAGCAGGCATAGGTTTGGACTTTTGAAAATGTATACAGAAGGCTTTGAAGGCAAATGTGTGTGATACAACTGGATGGAGAAATTAAGGACATTATTACCTCTGCCAATTTGAGGTAGAGAAGAGCATTTTCGGTTTTCAGCATAATTATTCTCTCTTCTTTAGCCTGGGAATATATAATTGGGATGTGACTGGTGTTAAAACGGTTATAAAAGAAACAAAAAATTCTGCAGTGACTATCTAACCCTAAAATGCAACTATCAATCAATATTCCATGCCAAACTATACATTATCAACTCCTGCTATTCCACAGGTGTTCAGGTAAGTCACACTGCAGCTCTGCAAGTCATGCTCTTGGAGGCTTTGAGCAATTTTTCAGGAGTTATTCTCATGTTTCAACTCTTCATACATTATTTTAAGGACCTCAGTATATTGGGACACAGGTGACTTAGGCAGTGGTTCTTACTTGCAGATGTAATGGTTCTGAACAGTGCAATATAAACAGATGCATATGAAATTAATCACTGAAAGGTTTTAGCCACACTTGAAACTTACTAGCAAAGCAGGAGATCAGACGCCCTTGGTCCCATCTACACTGACTATATAATGCAGTTTGAAATTGTATTATATGGTTAGTGGAGACCAATGGTTCCCAAACTTTTTTTTTTACCAGGGACCACTTAAAGACAACTTGAACAGGGACCACTTTGACCAGGGACCACTCTCCAACATTAGTACCAAAAGGGTTGGAGCCCCTGGTGGCACAATGGGTTAAACCCTTGTGCTGGTAGGACTGGCCGACCGACAGGTTAGCAGTTCGAATCTGGGGAGCAGGGTAAGCTCCCATCTGTCGAGCTCCAGCTCCCCATGTGAGGACATGAGAGAAGCCTCCCACAGGATGGTAAAACATCAATCATCTGGGCATCCCCATGGCAACATCCTTGCAGACGGCCAAATCTCTCACACCAGAAGCGAGTTGCAGTTCCACAAGTCGCTTCTGTCATTTTTTAAAAAAACACCAAAATGGTTACAGATCAGTTTTTGGTCAACTTTAGATTTGGTTTGGTTATTTGGAATGCTGATTCAGAAAATTGAATTGGATAGACCACATCAGCTCTAGTTTCTGATACAGAACATATGCCATCCAGTAGTCACTATCTGTTCACCCTCAGAAAACCATATTTAATAATCTAGAGCTGATGTGGTAGTAGTAATCTTCCATGGGTAGTTAGCCTCCCAGCATCCTCGTTGCCTTGGCACTGTAAGAGGGTTTTGTGACTCGACCCAATTCACCCAGTGAGTTTCCATGGGGGGGGGGGGGGGTTGAAAGAGAGAGGGAGCTGGGGACAGTTCCACCTTGTCTCCTGCATATGTCATCAGTTGGGGACCCCTTTCCCTCCAGCACCAACTGGGCCAGAGTGAAGAGAGAGGGGGACAGTTCCATCTTGCCTCCTGCGCTATGCTAATAATGTAATGTAATGTAATATATTGTATATACATATAATATTTATAATATAATGCAATACAATATACTACTACTAATATGATATTATAATTATATATTGTATATTACATGTAATATTACAATATAATGGTATTGTACAATATAGTAATATATAATACAGATATTGTACTATGCTGATAATAATATATTGTATATATAGATATATATATTGTAAGCCGCTCTGAGTCCCCTTCGAGGTGAGAAAGGTGGCATATAAATGTCATAAATAAATAAACAAACCCTAAACTCCTGAATCAATCTAAACTATAGAACTTGACACCATTTTAACTGCCATGACTCGATGCTGTGGAATCCTGGGAGCTGTAGTTTCACCAGGTCTTTGGCCTTCTTTGCCAAAGAGGGCAAGTGACTCAACAAACTATAAGTCCCAGGATTCCATAGCATTGGGCCTTGGCAGTTAAAGTGGTGTCAAACTGCATGAATTCTACAGTGTAGCTTAAGCAGCTGAGGGGGAAAAGGAAAGGGCCCGAGGCTGTTAGGAATGGTGGGAGTTGAAGTCCAAAACACCTGGAGGGAGGGCCCAAGTTCGCCCATGCCTGGTGCAGACACACCCTTCGCCTAACTACGCCATGCTGCCATTGGTCCCCTTTTGCCATGATGCTTCCAATCAAAACCCCCAAAGGCCGAGCTTCTGACAGGCGCCCTCTTTTCCAGAGATGAGCGGGACTCACTCGCAGTTTTTGCTCCAGCTGCCGAATCCGCTGCTCGGCCACGAAGCTCAGGCTAATCCCGCTGCCAGGCCTCATCCTCCTGCCGCTACGCGACACAGGCCACCGCAAAGGTCTCCTCACAAATACTAACCCCAGCTGCGGCTCCTGGGTTGTCTTCTGGGGATGCCTTTTGAATCAGCCAATCGCAAGCAGGGATTTAGCTTCTCCGCGGTTGCTACGGAGACCTCACGTTCGTTCCGGCTAAAAATTGGATTGGGATTGGCGGGATATAGAAAGGGGTGGTGATTGACAGTGAAAGTGGGCGGGAAAAACGAAAGCTTTGTCCAATGGGAGACTCAATAGCCGCCTCGCCCCGCCTTTCATGGTTAGTAGCTCTTCGCTATCTCGGTGCCTGGCCAAGGCATTGTCAGTGCTAGTCCGCCAAGGTTTTTCCGGACTTCAACTCCCAGAAGCCTCCGCTGCGGTGGACATTGATCGGGGATTCTGGGAGATGAAGTCCAGCAACGAGCTGCCATAATTGAATAATATGGACTCAGAAGAGTTGTACTTTTACCAGCTGATTATTCTTAACTGGTAATAGTGCGGTTCCTCACAAAACTACAACTCCCAGGACTCCATAGCAGTGAGAGTGGTATCAAACCGCATTAATTCTACAGTGTAGGTGCACATTGTCATCACCTGTGTTCTAGCTTCTCTGCTTGCAACTACATTATACTGTCAGTATAGAATAGACTCATATAATGCAGTTAAACCGCATCATTTATTTATTTGCTTTATTTCTATACCGCATTTTTCAGCCTAATTAGGCATCAGTCTACACCAAGCATGGGCAAACTTTGACCCTCCAGGTGTTTTGGACTTCAACTCCCAGAAATCCCAGCAAGCTTGCCAGCTGTTAGGAATTGTGGGAAAACACCTAAAACACCCGGACAGCTGAAGTTTGCAGATGCCTGGCCTACACTAACCATGTAATGCAGTTTCAAATTCTGTTACACCTTCGCAGAAGCATACGAGAAGCTCGGCCTGTCGTTGAACACCGAGAAAACCAAAGTGCTCTTCCAGCAGTCACCAGCCAATACCTCTTCAATGCCAGAAATACAGCTTAATGGTGTAACATTAAAAAATGTTGATCATTTCCGCTACCTTGGCAGCCACCTCTCCACAAAAGTCAACACTGACACCAAAATACAATACCGCCTGAGCTCTGTGAGTGCAGCTTTTTTCCGAATGAAGCTGAGAGTGTTTGAGGACCGGGACATCCGTAGTGACACCAAGGTGCTTGTTTATAAAACTATTGTCCTCCCAACCATGCTATACGCCTGTGAGGTGTGGACTGTCTACAGGTGTCACAGGCAACTCCTGGAACGATTCCATCAGTGCTGCCTCCGGAAAATCCTGGGAAGACAGGCGGACAAACGTCAGCGTACTGGAAGAAGCAAAGACCACCAGCATTGAAGCGATGGCCCTCTGCCATCAACTCTGCTGGACTGGCCACGTTGTCCGGATGCCTGATCACCATCTCCCAAAGCAGTTGCTCTACTTGCAACTCAAGAACGGAAAACGGAATGTTGGAGGACAGGAAAAGAGATTCAAAGATGGGCTCAAAGCCAACCTTAAACACTCTGGCATAGACACTGAGAACTGAGAAGCATGGTCTTTGAGCGCTCCAGCTGGAGTTCAGCGGTGACCAGCAGTGCTGTAGAATTTGAAGAGGCACGAATGGAAGGCGAAAGAGAGAAACATGCCAAGAGGAAGGCGCGTCAAGCCAAAGCCGACCAAGACCGCCTTCCATCTGGAAACCAATGCCCTCACTGCGGGAGAAGATGCAGATCAAGAATAGGGCTCCACAGTCACCTACAGACCCACCAGTACACTGATCTTGGAAGACTATCCTATGTGCCTAAGTAATTATATTTATATTATATTTATATTATACTACCACAATGCACTCTGTGTGTGTATTTTAAATTAAAACTCTCAGGCTCATATTGCCATTATACAGACAACATCTAGAATACTGTGTATAGTTATGGTCAGATCTAAGAAAAAAATATTGTAGAGCCAGGAAAAGGGCAGGAAAAGGGAAATAAAGGGAAATAAAAATATCAATGGATCAAAGGAAAGGCTATATTTAGCTCAACAAAGAGAGGAGTGGAGTGCCACAGGGTTCTGTCCTGGGCCCAGTTCTGTACAACATCTTCATTAATGACTTGGATGAAGGGCTAGAGTTAGAAGGCATGATCATCAAGTTTGCAGACGACACCAAATTGGAAGGGTTAGCCAATACTCCAGGAAACAGGAGCAGAACTCAAAACGATATTAACAGAAGAGATGGGCCAAAACTAACAAAATGAAACAAATGCAAGATACCCCACTTAGACAGAAAAAAATGAAATGCAAAGATACAGAATGGGAGGTGCCTGGCTCGATAGCAATGTGTGAAAAAGATCTTGGAGTCCTTGTGGAAAACAAGTTAACATGAGCCAACAATGTCATGCAGCTGCTAAAAATTCAATGGGATTTTGGCCTGCATAAATAGTCTAGTGTCTAGATCCAGGGAAGTCATGCTATTCCTCTATTCTGCCATGGTCATACCTCACCAGGAATACTGTGTCCAATTCTGAGCACCGCAATTGAAGGGAGATGTTGACATGGTGGAATGTGTCCAGAGGAGGGTGACTAAAATGATCAAGGATTTGGGGAACAAGCCCTGAGAGGAGCGGCTTAAATTGCTGGGCATGTTTAGCCTGCAGAAGAGAAGGCTGAGAGGAGACATGATGAGGGCCATGTATCAAGATGTGAGGGTGAGGTAGTCATAGGAAGGAGGGAGCAAGCTTGTTTTCTGCTGCCTTGGAGACTAGGACACGGAACAATGGTTTCAAACTACAGGAAAGGAGATTCCACCTAACAATAGGAAGAACGCCCTCACTGTGAGAGCTGTTCAGTAGCGGAACTCTCTGCCCCTGACTATGGTGGAGGCTCCTTCTTTGAAGGCTTTTAAACAGAGGCTGGATGGCCATTTGTCGACGGTGCTTCGAATGTAATTTTCCTGCTTCTTGGTAGGGGGTTGGACTGGATGGCCCATAAGGTCTCTTCCAACTTTATAATTCTATGATTCAGCCAAGGTTCTTTGACAGATACCTTTGCCATCTGAAGTTATGTGGCTGTCTGAGAGAGATCTTCAATATGGACATTTCTCCTTACACTGATATACTTGGTATTATTCTGCTGATGTTTTGGCAACAAAATACTTTTAGGCAGTTTTTATACTTTTGATGTAGTTTTTAAAATCTAACTGCTTTGATATACCTATTTTATTATGGCTATCTGGATTGGTTTGATTCACACACTGATTGTTGTGCGTGTATATGTTCAATGTAAACTACCCTTTTTTGCTGAGTAATAGTTAATAGTCAAATATCTTATAAAAGCACAATGACAGAAAGGACAAAATGGCATATGCTTAAGCACACTGGTTTACAAGCATATACAAGTATACAGAGATAATAGCATAAACGTACCTGGCTACTTCTAGGCGGATGCCCTCGCTGTTCACTAAGCAATCTTCTCAGTTACTCACATACTAATGAATGGATCCCACTCAAACACTTGCAAATCAGGCTTGCTAACTGGACCCTTCACACTTGCTTAATAGACATTCTTTCTCCCACCCTGGAGATTCTCCTTGCTTTACCACCATCAGATCCTCTGAAGATGCCAGCCATAGATACAGGTGAAACCACATAACACTCCAGTGATTCCGGCTGTGAAAGCCTTTGACAATACAACATAACTATATACTTTTCAAAATTGTCAGCATAGTGCAACAAGTGTTAAGAAAATGTCAAATAGGCATGGCTTTTATTTTCATCTGTACCTCATGTGTTCATTTCTGAAATGAGATTCTTACATGAATTTAGTTTCCGATTATATCAGATTTCATTTTCCACCTAGGTATTGTGTCCTGAAAGCAATTGTCTGAGAGAAGTTCATATGGGCGCTTCCTTCTGGTCTCCCTAAATTTATGTAAAACCCTTTCTCAGAAAGCCTCCAATATATATTCTCTGACATCTATTTAACTGTCACCTGGCATTACAGTAAATTGCTTTATTGATTCTTAATTGTAATTTGTTGCACTGTTTTTTCTATCCTTACTTTTTGAAATGGCTGTAATATGTGAATCAATATGTAACTTTACAGGAATCCCAAAATATTTTAAAATAAGATACATGTTAAACTTTTAGATATTCAAATGTAACAAAAACCAAAAAACTATTACAAATGAATAAGAAAACTTGGGATTCTTTTCTCCTGATTCATATCTTGAATCAAAGCATGACTGACCAGCCATTAAAGAAGCATTTTCAGACGGTTAGTCACATTTAAATTCCACTGAACTCAAAAGGACAAAGTAATTGTGAATAAGCATCCGGGCACAATTCAAAGTGCTGGCTTTAGCCTATAAAGCCCTAAATGGTTTCAGTCCAACTTACCTATATGAGCATATCTCTCCTTATGAACCATCTAGGATGCTAAGATCTTCTGGGGATCTTAGCTCTCGCTCCCGCCTTCCTCACAGATGCATCTGGCGGGGACAAGAGACAGGGCCTTCTCAGCGGTAGCCCCTCGACTACCGGGGTGATCTTATCTCCCTGCCTAGAGAGATAAGATCACCCCCTCCCTCCTGACCTTTTGAAGAAAGGTGAAAACCTGTCCCTTCAAGCAGGCCTTCCCAAATACTGCATAGATATTTGATATTATGGACAACTGACAATGCAACTGGACAATGATTGGTTACGGAGACGCTTTGATAATTTTTTTAATGCTGTGTATGGTTTTTATATTTTTATTGCTGTTAGTGTTTTAATAGTATTTATGATTGTTTTAATTGTTGTAACTGTTCTGGCATCAAATTGTTGTCTACTGTTAACCGCTCCGAGTCACCCTTGGGCTGAAAGGAGCGGTATATAAGCGTACTAAATGATAAATAAATAAATAACATCCCATTTGTTTTAACAGAACTTTCAATGTAACTCAGTTTATAGTTTGTTCATCATTGAGCTAACCTGGATAGAAAGATGGTAAAGATAAGAAATACCACCTTAAACATTACAGACAGAATCCTTTCTCTTGTGAGATTGCCATCGGAATTAAAAGTGTGCACGTGTGTAATGTGAACAAATACTCTCTGTACAGACATTATACAGTGCAAAGTTAAATACAATACAAAGTTTATTAAAAATAGGTTGCAAGTGAAATACAGTAGAAATGGGGAACTACAGCAGTTTTGATGTTTTTTTCCCATAGTAATGCACAAACAGTTATGAAAAGCACTTTTACTCATATTCACAGGTGGCCTGAATGCCCAACAGCGGTCATATCCACTCCACAGTTAAGTGATATTTCTTTGCTTAGGTTCTAGCAGCAGTAATATTCCAGCCACAGAATATCTAGTGTTCTCAAGATAAATTGGGGAAAGCTTGCTTCTCCTGATTAACAGACATCGCAAGCATGCAGATCCTTCATTAACACTTTCAACCAATTTAATCTCCTACTTCATATTTAACAGGTGAACGGTAAAAGCACACTTTCAAATAAGAAATCTGAAATACGTAAAAAAAATATTTACACTCCAATTTTAATATCATTAACTTGCATTTATTTTTTATCATACAACTTATTAAAAGTGATTCCTAAGGCAGTGAAAGTCTACCCTCTGCATCTGGAAGTGTGCATAATTCCCTAAATATATATTTATAAGAGAACATATTATACAGAAAAAATTTATCTAAAACCCAATTAAGGGCTTCATCAAATAGAAAATTTGCTTAGAATCACAATATAATATATTGTTCTTAAACATCATACAATGAGAAACAAACTCTGATGAGGTCCTTATTCTCAACACCAGTCATACACACACAGCTGAAGGAACAATGGAAAAAAAGATTTCAACCATTTAAAATTAAATAATGCTGCAATGTAGTGTAAAAAATAGCTTGAACTGCCAACATTTTCTGTAGTATGTAGCAAGAGGATACTATACATTGAGGACAAAGCACTATCAGGACACCTTAGTGAAATTCTTATTGACAGACAATACTTTCTTTTTATACCATCCACAGCAACCATACTCCATTCTCCAAGTAGTATTTAATGCTAACTATTCAATTTTTCTAGTCCTTTCAGGAATATTTAACTTTGGTTTGGACTTGGCTACAATGGAGCTACCAGAACAAGCTTATTCCTATTGCTTCTAGTGTTTCTAAATAGTTCAAAACATTGCCTCATCTCTCTCTTTTACACTTACTTGCACACACACACACACACACAAGCTTTATCATTTATGTTTCACAACCCTCTTTTTCAAAACTCAAGTTTCAGAAGTGGTTTACAATTCAGTGTAGAGATGAAGGACAAATAGGTGAAAAAAATCAAGGTGGCTGTCTTGTCATATTACTGGACTGCCACCAGTATAAGTTAATTATTTCATGCCCAAAGCACTTTATGATACAGATAACAACTGTGTGCGAGGATTGAATGCTCTAATAGTGCTATTTCAGCTGTGTAAAGGTTTTTTTTTTTAAAAACCAACTTTCAATGATATGCTAATAATATATATGAACAATTCTCAGTATCCCTTGAATGTGTATTACACCCTAAACTGTGTATCAGAAACCACACAGAACAATAAACCAGTGCAGAGATTAGTTTGGGCAGTTCAAGCTATTGCCACTTTTTCTGATTAGCAGCAAACGAAGTGTTTCTGCAAGAGACTAGGAAGCAACCAAGACTTGCAAAAATAGCTAAACCTCAAAACAACTAAAAGGATGTGGAGAAAGGATATAATGACACTTGATTCATAAAATTAAAATATATTATACAGTGCTTTAATTGTATAAACCACAAGCTCTTTGTAAATAATGCTTTTAGGGGGGTTTTTTTGTCTTTGCTACTGAAACATGACTAAATGTCAAACAGTCCAACTTTCATCCTGTTTGCCAGACGACGCTTCTCTCTTTTTCAACAGCTCCTTTCCTAGTCCCTTGCTGATCTTTCTGGCCGCTTTTGTTAAGGTGCCTTTTATCCTATTTTGTATTTAACTCATTTTCCAATTCCATTAATTTTCTAGATGCCTTTACTTTATTGGAGACATCCTGGCCCTGGGAAAAAAGTCTTTGTCGTTCTCGGAAAGTCAGATTCTCTGGTGCACCAGGTAACTCTGCATCTTGACTGCAAAACAAATACATGCTTCAACATTATGAACTTACACTGCAATGCAATGCACTTAGAGATTCTGCTTGCTTTCCATTAATTCACATATGTTTAAATCTTTCAGAAGTAAATGAGTTCTATTTCCAAGGAAATCTAATTACAAAGGATCTTTCTTGTTGACTTGTTAAACTGAAAATTGAATTCAAATTTTTATACCTGATATAATTCAGCGATTCTGTCAGGCTATTCGTCATTTTGCTTCCCACTAGTCTTCCTGGCAAAGTTGGCTGAGCTAGTCTTGGATATGATAATTGGAAAATCCCAGGACATTTACTTTGAAGCACTTCGGGATCACTTGAAAAAGTGTCAACCATTATACTTTTACTAGCAAAATACATCATGCATTTGCTTGTAGTATTTGTAGTATTTGTATTCGTAGTATTTTCAACAAATGAGAAAGTCGAAAGTCTGTAACTAATTGAAGGGGACATCAGGATCATGTAATTTCTTAATGAAGCTTTGATTGTCAGCAGTGGGGCCAAGAAATCTGTTTGCCAAGAGAAGCTTTACACAACAGAAAGGGTTCTTAAATTAGTGGAGAATTTTCTAGTTGACATGGCTGGCACTTTTATTGGGATCCTTGTTTCAATATGAAATGGTGAAGTGGCTGGTACTGTGGACAAAATTGCTCCCAAACACCTGTAATTCAGTTGTTCTGGAATGATCTAGGCAAAAACCAATCCTCCTTATGCGACAACAATAATGTAGCAGAGGGATGACAACCTCGGGATCAGTGCAATGTTAAAATGTTTTATGTTTAATGGTTTACAGAGGGCCAGGTCACAGTCCCTCAAATGTTGGAGGGCCAGATTATAATTTGAAAATAAATAAATGAATGAATTCCTATGCACACTGCACATATCTTATTTGTAGTGCAAAAAACACTTAAAAACAATACAATAACTAAAATGAAGAACAATTTTAACAAATATAAACTTATTAGTATTTCAATGGGAAGTGTGGGCCTGCTTTTGGATGATGAGATAGGGTTGTTGTTGTGTGCTTTCAAGTTGTTTCAGACTTAGGCTGACCCTGAGCGAGGGCCGGGTAAATGACCTTCGAGGGCCGTAGTTTGAGGACCCCTGGTTTATAGTTTTAATGGTTAATTTATAGCTATATGATATTGTTTTAGATGTGTGATAAACTGTTTTTATTGTATGCGAGGCATTGAATTTTGCCATTTATTTGATGTATTGAATCCCCCCAGGGTGGGAAAAGCAGTATATAAATGCAATAAATAAATAAATAAATGCCATGTATGGAGCAGGGACAAAGAGCAAAAATGGCAGGCAATAAAATTTCAAAGCCAACAGCAACAGAAGCATATGTTCCCTTAATATTCAAATAAGTCTGTACTGTGCAAAGCTAACTGCTCCTTTCTTACAGAAAAAACATTGAATTTCCCAGTAAGTCCTGGACATCTGAAACAACTTTAATTGATGTTGTTCCCAATATATCTGTCTTTTATTGCCTTTTGCCCCTGCTCTCCAAATGACCAAGAAGGAGAGTGGCTTTTGCCTGCACCTGAGATCTCTCAAGATCAACTAAACCACAACATGTGATGCAAAGTGCGACTATCATTGTCACTTTTCTTCTTCTGTATTTTTGGATTTTGTTGTTTATACTTTTCTGCTAATTAGCTATGTTCACTGAAATGTTTTAGCTGATTTCATTTAGATGTACACCACCTGGAATATTATTACAGGAATGCAATCTGTCATTCTTCTTCTTGGTTTCTGCGACTCAAACAAGTGAGACTAGCAACCTACTGACAATGTGAGGTGGGCATGTCAACTCACAGAATTGTAACATAAATCTCCTAGGCATTCACTGAAACCATGGTTCCCATTAACAGCTGGTGGGTCTCATTTTAATTAGAATAGTGGATCTGCTCAAGTCTCTGGATAATCTTAAAGGAAATATACAAGGTGCTGAACCTATTTTACCTATAGATTCAGTATCTTGGATTACTTATTTACAATTCAGACTGAGTGAATTTAAACTACTAGTTGTCACTATCTCTGGATAAATTGTTATTTCACTTGGATGGTATATGAGAATCTGCCAAATTAAGACTAAAATATTTAACTGACATTAATCATGACAAAACTAGTACGATTATCTCTAAACTTCTTCTATAGGTATTAGAGCACACACTACATTGTTGATATTTGAAAATCTTAAAATGTTTGCCTTACTCTGAGCGCTGAGCATAGGATTAGTTTACTATTGTGTTCGTGTATTGTTATGTACTGATTATTTTAATTTGTTAATTGTTTAAGTGCTGTTATGTATGTATGTATATTTGATATAGGCATCGAATTGTGCCTTCCTTTGTAAGCCGCCCTGAGTCCCCCCTCGGGGGTGAGAAGGGCGGGGTAAAAGTAACTGAAATAAAATAAATAACAAATTTAATTCTGAAACAGAATATATAAAAATCCCATAAATATTATTTAAGGTATTTCTTTCCATTTTACCTTTTTGAGTTTTTCTCTCTTGGGTCTTGATAAGATTCATGTGAGCCCACAATTGCTCCAGTAGATCCAGTGTAGTTTATGCCTTTTGCAAAAGAAAGTAAAATGACAGTTGAAAGATTAGTTCAATGATACAAGCGTTTTTTCCCCCTAAAAGGTGCAGTGCTTTTAGGTCAATGTAAAGTAACTCAGATTATGTTTCCTATGTTTTAAAGGTGATTCCATATCCAAGTGAAAGACACATTCTACTGAAAATAAACCAAAATGACAAATGGTGTTTGCCTTGTGATTTCAATTTTAAATATGGGAAGGATAAAATAAAGTACATATATAGAACTGATAAAGAATACCACAATGCAAATCCTGTAGTTAGACTGTTCAAATCTCAAAGGAACACACTCTAACCTAAAGCAGTTTGGATGGAGGATTGCATTCTAAGTAAAAAAAAGACACCTGATGCTTCTACCTGCAGCAAAAATCTAGAACTTCAGTTTGAATACTGCCACTGACCAAATTATTAGATGAAAAATGTAGAGAATGGAAACATGTCTTCCTATGACAATGTTTTCATGATAGTTAAATGTGTTACTCACATAATCAAAAAGCAAAGCTTAATAATTTTGTTACTCATACTCTGAGAATTACTGTTCTCTTCATGTAAGAGTATTTTAAGTATACATGCTCCAGCACTGCACCTTTATACTTTGTTCTCATACAAAAAAAAAATCTTATAAAGCAGATTGATCTTCTCCAAAGGCCACAAGATTAAACACATCATTTCTAATTTAAATACCGATTGTGGACTAATGTTTAAAAATGCTCATCTCATTTGCTAGTTGTACAATTGCTGAAAGCAGCCTGTTATTACAAAAACTTTTGTTTTGAACTGTTAATTTTTAATCTCTTGATACTGCATGTGTTTTTCTTGCGAGCCTCAATCTACACAAAAACAAATGCGTGCTCCTTCCATTAGTAATTTTTACTTGTTGAGTACTGAAAATGAAAGCTTGTGTTTTGGACACGATAATGTATTATATCGATTATCATCTAAGAATGCAATTCTAGTAACATAATCCAGGAAATAACAAATTGAATGCTGCTATATTTAATTCTCAATAAACATGAACATAATGTATCCTGTACGTTAATAAAATAACTGTAACAACTTTAATTGTCCAAAATGCCAAATGTTAAAGCCAATGCTGACAAATCTGCTGCCCAAATACAATGATCCTTGGCCACATTTTAATCCTTCACAAGTTTTGGACAGCCCTAAAATTTTGAAGTGATCTCAACTGATCCAGTGGAAGGAGCTGGGGGAATTTCAGTTTTGCAAAAGCACAATTTGGCAAATGTTAATGCACATTTAAGGACAGAAATGTAAGAATTAATGAGATGGAACAATAACAAGCTATTTAATGAAGATTTTGTGCAAAGAGCTTTGTACTTTATGCAGGCAGGCTTCAAAGACTGAATGTTCATATGGAATATATGATCTGTTCTATAATTTTTTTTAAAAAATGAAACAATGTGTGGAATTCATTTTATGGTTCATGGACTGAGGTAAAGATCAAAATTAGACAGCATTTTCCAAAAAATTGCATTATTTGTTTCTTTAAATTAGATAGTTAGATGTTAACTCTTTGAAAATGTAAACTCTGGTATTATATGAACAAAGAGCTAATATAGTCTCAAGGTGTACTTGTTGCTTGGGGAAAGATTACAATTAGTCGGTAATGCATTTTCGAAAGCCTCTAAGCTTAAAAACATTACCAACAGGAGACACAACACTTTGCATTACTGTGATTAAAATACTAAACATGCCCACACTTCAGCTCTCATTGTGGGATAAATATTCTATGCCTCCTTCACTTTGGTGAGATTCTGTTACCTGAATGAGAAATTTTTCTTGACCTTGAATACCATGACGATTAGAGGAGAGTATCAACATTTTCAAATAACAATTGCTCCCATGTGAACACAGGGATAGAGCAAACAGAGAACACAGGGATATAGCTAACAAATCTTTATAGACAAGCCTCTTTTCTACCGTACATGGTATTTCAAGGAGTGGAAAAAAAAGTTAAAATCTGAAAAAATTACTTCAAAAATTAAGATGGAAGAAAAAGGAAAAAGTAACAGGTTTGAAAAACTAGTTTCCAGTTGCCAAAGGAGAACCACCTACCAATTATATTACGGTTGCATTCCAATTCTTGTGTGTTATTTTTTTTTGTGGAAATATTTGCTGATATGCTCAGTTGTTTTGTGTTTGTAACACAGGGAATAAAGAAATGAAAGGAAGGGGGGGGGGGCTTAAGGGAAAAAAAAGGAAAAAAACACTACTAATGGTAAACCAGGTTTGTGCTTCCCTACTAGGCCATCTGTACTAAAAAGATCCAGACAACTTGCTAGTACTGTGTAGCTCTGCTTTTTCCAAACATACACCTAGAATTTTAAATTAAACTATTTGAGATGATCAACTTTGAAGCAATTTGCACACTATTTTACATGACAAATAAGCACAGGATACATTTCTGCCCATTAAAAATATATGACACACATGTCCTATTGTCATGAGAAGCATGTGGCTGACTGAGAAATGAAAAAACACCACGGACCCAATGAAGAAAAGAAAGAAGTCACTGAAAGAGATACAGAACAAAAGCCAAAACCAACAGTACTTTTAGTTGATTGAAAAGGAATCATTCTGCTTTCATTATATGAAAGTAGGAATTGGAGAGTTTGATAAGAAAATAGAAAGAGCACACAGTGAAAAATAGAATTTAAAAGCAGGATATTATCTGGATCACCGTGCCGAGTATAGTGATCAAGTAAGAAGTAATCAGGGAAGTGATTTTTTTTAGAACACCATAGTGGAAATATGCAGAGTTTCATACAGAAATATTCTTAATGAAAATTTTGAGTCTACCTTTTGGTTTGCTGGGGCTGATGAAACTCGGTTTGTTTGGTAGGGGAGGGGGCTGGCTGGTTTTGGAAGTAGTACTGTTGGCATTGACCGAGGATGACTGGAATGAGTTGGAAAGAAAGATGCCATCTGAGGCTGGGCGTGGCTGGCGCGAGGGTTGCTGTGGCTTAAGGGTGGCAGGAGGAAGGTCACCATAAGATTTTCTTGTACCGGAGTACTTATCCTGACCTGCTGCTAGACAGGAGTCCTCCTCCTCCTCATCACTGTATGCAACAAACTTGGCAGTATAAACCGTATCAGGGGAGAGGACCTGTGTTTTGAGGTAAGAGGTGTTTCGCTGAGGTGGGGGAGGAGGAGCATTAGATGAAAGGGGTGGGGATGGGAATTCATATTCCCGTGGAAGCGGAGGTCTGTACAGACCAGGCTCATCGGGATCCAGCAATCTTCGTTCTGCTTCATCATGTTGACGGCGCCTTTCAGCTTCTAAGCGATTGTAATATTCTTCTTCCTGTCGCCTCTGCAGATCCAAAGAAGACAGAAATATCTCAACAATAACAAACATTATAATTAAGAGGGGTATAATGTCATTCATGGAAGACCCCAAAGGCCGTGTTATTTCAACACATTGTTTGGCTACAGTGCATTTTGCATTGGAAACAGTCAATTTATGATGGATTTCCAAATATTTTAAGGAGATTAAGAGGGAAGATTGGTAGGATTCCTCCCTCTTATTTGTAGGATTCTTCCCTTACCATCATGAAGCTTAAGATCGTCAGGAGAGGCCCTGCTCTTGATCCCACCACTCTTGCTGTGTGGGCCCCCATCTGTGGAACTCCCTCTCTAAGGACATCAGGTTGGCCACCTCCCTCCTGTCCTTTAGAAGACAACTGAAGACCTGGCTCTGGGGCCAGGCGTTTGACTAGATTATAGTGAAAATAGGAAAAGGAACTTAGGATCTGCGATATTGGATTCCCGGCTTGATTTTTGGTTTTACTGGCATGCTAATATTATTGTTAAATGAATTTATTGGTTGATTTGTACAATGTTTTAAAATGTGTTTACTGTTTTAACTGTTATTCTTATGATATATATGTTGTAAGCATCGCTGATGCCTATGTGAGGCCGCCCTGAGTCCCCCTTGTGGGGAGAAGGGCGGGATAGAAGCGTATGAAATAAATAAATAAATAATCCTACCTTTATTTATAAAACCTGCAGTTCACTTAAATTCAGTGACCCTTCAATCTATCACTAAATTGTTAATTTTTTTCTTCCATTCTTTCCCACTGTACATATTTTGTCTTCTTTGAAGTTACAAGAAAACAAATAAAAATCTGCTTATTGGTTTTAGGCAATGTCCAGATCTAGTATGTTATATGCTATCAAAATAGTGTTATCCACAACTTAGCATGCCTGATATTTAATGAACCAATGACACTGGTATCACTACAGTGGCCCCATCACCCATTATTAAAATCAAATCACTATTCCTCAAGTTAATGAGGTGAAGCATACAAAGATATCTTGCTTCACTTAGAAACTATAACCTTTTGTTCAGCCTCTCTCTTTGTTCGCTCCTCCTCTTGGCGCCGACGCTCTTCTTCTTGTCTGGCCCTGTCTTCTGCTTCCCGTTTACGCATCTCTTCTAACTGCTGCTGCCGTCTGCGCTCTTCGTCCTGTAGCTAACAAAGATTTGTCTTCATTTTCCCCCCAAATAAAACCCATATAATCCTCCTCAGGACAACTAAGGCATTTTTGATTTTCTTAAAAGTGGAAAGCCCAACACTATTACTGTTGAAAACATTTTATCACTACTTTAAAATCAAAGAAAAACATATATTTTTATCAGCTATTTATAGCCTTAGATTGGCAATGGGTCTCTACAAAAAATGTGAGTAGTCTGCACTTGCTTTCTATCCTATCATGCTTCTTTAATGGCCAAATTAGATATTTTATATTTATTCTTCTGAAGAGACATGCAAATCCTTAACTGAAAAAACATTTCCCCTTCCCACTGGGGAAAATAATTGGCACTACGATTGGTCTGGTCCAGGCAGCAAGCAGCTATTCAAACTCTGCAAGCATCAATTATTATTATTATTCTCAAATAAAAGATTTACAAGGATATCTACAATGACAGAACATTTAGCAGTTATGTTAATGTGGGAAAATATCATGTAATTTACCCTAGAGAGTGCAATTACTTATTTCTTACATTTTGAGTCCGGACATATTTATACACCTGGATCAACATGTACTGCTGTAAAATCTTTCAAAATGCGTTCTTGGAAAAGTCTGAATCTTTAAAAAACATCATAGAAGAATAAAGGAGAACTCCTGGACTATGTCCCACAGTGACAAATTGTTAAAATCAACATTTTGCAGCAAGTGGTGTCTTTTTAAAATTTTAAAAGAATAAATACATAAAATTTAAACAAGGGTGGGGAAGATGGGTAGAATTTTAAGTTCATTTCAAGAGAATTTTAAACAGATGTGTAAACACCTTCCCTTAAAATCAGTGGGATACAAAATCTGAAAGCCTAGACAGGAAAGAATGTATTAATTTTAATACCCAGCCACATTTTTTTTCTTTTTCAAAGGGCATAACACTTTGAGAAAGAGATGATCAAAAGCGCAATACAGTAATCTGATTTTCATTGGATTTCATTGGATAAATCATGTATTTAAAGGGTTAAAAGGAAGCAGACATGATCAGAATATAATGAATCTTGTTTCTGTCTCATATAGTAGCCGGGCAATATCATAAAAAGATTGCAAAGGTGCATTGTTCTCTCTATCCCAATGCCATCACTTTAGGACTATATTGCTTTTCTACTACAGCAATTTTAACAACCTAGTTGTGTAACAAAGGAAATATGTTGTATAGGTATCTATAATAACTACCAAAATTCTAAAAATATTATATAGATGTGGCATTTCAAGAAATAAAAGGGTTAAAAGGAACTGTTTTGAAAACCGATGTGAAGGGCAAACTATGCAAAACTATCATGAGCTTAGAAAATGATTTTTTCAGACTGGATATTAGAATGCTTAGAACACATTTACGTATGGGATACAAGGTGTAACAACAAAAAGGAGGAGAACCATGAAGTCTCACCACATAAAATGTTTTCAAACTACTAGGTTTCTGTTAATGCAAAGATATGGTTCTTTTAACTGCATTAGGTCACAGCTGCAAACAACTCAAAGATGCAACCAGAACAGAATATTTAAAGAAAGAATGGAAATAAAAGTTAGAAACATACCTCCAGCAACAAGTGTGTGCTTACATACAACTAATTTAATACATTACACCCTGCCTTAAAGCTTGTGAAGTATCCAATGCATATTGGATCATTATCCATTGAAAATAAAAGAAAAAAAGCAGCAAGGAAAAGGCATTGAAGAGAAAGAAATAAGAACATACCAAATCTAGAACAGAGATTGCTGGCATAGCAGTCTGCTGCAGGTAATAAGAGAAGGAAAAAGAAAGATGCACAGTGAAAATAAGGGTAAATTTAGATTTGTACTATGCCAAAAGCATTTTTCTTTGATTTGTTACCACAGCTGTATCAAAAGAAAAAGCAGTGTTTGATTCTCTGCTATAAAGTAAGTGACCATATCCAAATAAATAAGTAAAAAGTTATTTTTCCTCTATGAACTGGATCTTTAAAGATACAGAACACATCCAATGTGTGCAGATAATGATGTAAACAACATCAAGGCAGTGTTCTGTTGTGAAAAAGTACCCAATTAGTTACCTAATTTTAAAGATATAGTGGTTTTTGTAGTTTTAACACTGTGCAAAGTAAATTTAGAAGTTACATTTTTTTAAAAAAGCATCAGATTATGCAATAGAGATGTCATCTAACAAAGGTTATGGTGTGGTTTTTAAAATTAAATTGCTAGATGACTGACTACTTTAAAAGTTGGTTAAAAAAGCAGTATTAGCAACAAGTACAATTAGTTTGTGAAGAAATCATTTAGCCCTCATTTAATCAGTTTAAACTTGCAAAGTAGAAAAATTAAGCTCAACAAAAAATAAAGCAAAAGAATGAAAGAAAATCCAATGCTTTCAGTGGGAAATGCATAAAAACGTAGCCTTAAAAAGCAAATGCTTTTCATAGATGCACAATAAACATAATATGCAAAACAATTAAGAGGCAAATAAATTTTGAAATCAACTACTACTTATAATCTTATCATTTATCAATATTAAGTACACAGTTCCTAATGTAAAGTAAATATAAGAGAAATTTTAACCTGTTTCTAAGACTGTAATTCTTAGGAAAAAGTTTCCTGAACACCTCTTCCTTTGGTGAAAATAAAACAAAACAAAAACTCTGTTGAAATGAAAAAATCCTAACTATGTTATATACATGTTATGAATAGATGAAAAGCAATGTTAAGTATCACAGTGCTATTATAAATATGCAAAATTAATTTGGAAATTACAGCAAATATTGCTTTAAAAAGTAAGATGGAAAGCTGTCCTCTTTGCTCTTTTGGATGATGGTATGTGTATGCATTACGCAGAAACAACTATGTCTGTATATTAGATATATAAATAAGCACCAACGAATGTTTAGTTTTCCCTGCTTTTCCAGTTTTCCTGAGAAATGGGGACATTACAGAGAGCTATATCAAGCTTTCTAGCTTATAATACACCACTTAACCAGACAAATTAGGATAGTTAAGGCCATTATTTAAAAATGAAAGATGGGGACATTAAGGTAGTCCAGTCCTCCTTTATCCTATTTTGATTCCTACGTTTTATTCAGGTGAACATGCAGATGTTTAGCACCCAAAATGCATTTTTAAAGTACTCTCTCATTTTACCCTTGCTCTTCTCTCAGCCTCCAGTCGCTGCATAATCAACATAGTATCAATATCGTCATCTTCTTCATCATCCTCATCCTCATCTTTCTGCTTTGACTCCTGGAGTCGTTTCTGGAATTGCCACTCTAACATGAGCTTGCGCAGACGGTCATTCTCTTCAGCAGTTCGATCTGGCTTATTCTGGAGTTCCTGAATCTCTTTGCTCAGCATATCCACAATGTGCATTTGCTGCTGCTTTTCCAACTTCTCCTTAGCATCTCGTTTCCATGGGTCAGGTGACAAGCTATCACTAGACGACAATTCTTCTTTACTTATGGTAATGTACTGCAAGTCTCTGCGCTCAATGGTCCGTGGCTGCTGCTGGGGCTGCAATTCCCGAATGACAGTTTCCTGGGATCTCTGCAAAGTTGAAGGCTTTTCTGGCTTCACCTGCTGAACTGAAGCAGGAGGAAGCAGTGGCTGAGTAGGGATAAGTGGCTGAGCTCGCATTTGTCCCAGCTTTCTTTCTTGCTCTCGACGCTTCCTTTCTCTTTCTTCTTCTAAGCGTGCCTTTTCTTTTTCATACCACCTTTGATGCTCTTCTCTCTTTTTGCGTTCTGCAGCAGCAGCCTGAGATGATGCCTGTGGCCCCAGCTGGCTTGAAGGTGGAGGTGGTGGTGGCAGAGGCAAATCCATTTGCAGTCCATCAAATTCAGCTGCATAGTGCACTGGAGGGGGAGGGGGTGGGGGAGGGAGGTCTGTTCTGTTGGACTGGGCAGGTGCCAGTGATAGTGGCTGAGGGACAATAGGAGTTTTCCAGCGACCGGGTCCACTTTTGGTTAAAGAAGAACCAGGGGGAATTGACTTAGAGGAATGGTTTAGATGTTCTTGACTTGATGTGCTAGAATCTACAGAAGAATTCATCCATGGATCACTGTCTGATTTCCGATCAATATACTCCACATCTTTTCGTATGACAACCTCTAATCGATTCCTTTCTGGATGATAAACCTTATCATCACGTAGTTCCTCCTGAGAACGAGTTACACGCTTGAAGAAAAGGAAAAATAGACTATTAGTTTTCAGATTAATATTTATAAACAGCAAAATTACCAAATAACATGTTGCAACATTCATCTACACTGAAGCACTGTTTACTTACTGTTCCTTCGAATGAATACTTCAAGAAGCAAAGTATTAAAACAGCTGAGGTCCTAGACACAGACTTTCATTCCAAACAAGTTATGCAAGCTTTAAAAGTCCAATTATGAAAGGATTATGAAATTACTTTGGGTGACAGTAAATCACAATAAAATTTATGCAGAATAGTTTCTTACACTGTCAAGCACAAGCACCAGTGCTTCTGGACGCTGCTCCCAGAAAAAATATGCAGGGCTAGCAGTGTACAAGAGTAAATGAAGCATACTAATTTCTCTAGTCCCGCCTTCAACTGCTGTGACAAGCTTCTATTATAATCACAATTAAATGTACAAAGTGCAAAGGAAATGCTACCATCTGTTCACTCGGATTCATTTCGCAATTATTACTGCCTTTTTTCTTCTTGTGGTAGTTATATGAGGAGGAATTGTTTGATCAGAAGTTTTCTAGGAAAATATTACAGCTTTGCAGGGCTGTACTGGAATTTCATTAGGTTTTTTTTTTTAGCATGAAATACAAAATACAAGCACTGCAGAGCAGAGCAGAGCAGAGCTTTAAAACTGGACACCATGGCACCACATGCCTGGAAAGTTTTAAGTTAACTGCAAGCTTCAGCTTTAACTCAGGCATCTTTAGAGCATTTCTGTCATTTGCAAAACTGACCAGACACAAAAGAAATGTGACTAGAAACCATGAACAAGAGCAACTTATTCTGTGCTTTTCTATCAATGACCTTATCCATGACCTAGAAACAATGCCTTGTTTGGAATGAAAGCATTCCTTATGCTCTATTACTCCAGAAACTCTGGACACAAAGCAACTTGTGTCAGACGCACTGTGAAAATGCAGCTAGCAGCTTGCTAATGACTTGGTTATTTAAAAGCTAAAACAGACATTTTATGGTTTCACAATGGTTAATGACATCTCCTAAAACAGAACATTTTAGCTACTTTTCATGGCACTTACAGCGCCCTGAGTAACTTTTATGACACCCTTATATTTTAACAGTTAAGCAAATATTAAATTTGTTTTCTACTTATTCTAACCTGCATTGCAGCACTGATATAATGATTACTTTCTTCTGGAACTTGTGGTTTTTCTTCATAACTTGACCATTGATTCTGTGCAGGACCCATTCGATCCTGAGACTTGGATGCTGGAAATGTAAAATACTCTCTAGTATACGTTTGTGTTGGGATGGGATATGCTTCAGGTCTGGGTGGCAGTATCTGTTCCTATGTGAATACCAGAAAGATAAAATATACAGATGTATATATACTTTAAAAGCAAATATGGCACACATTTTAACAAATATTTTTAGATAAAGTTTTTGCTTGCCACTTCTAACCTCTGTACAAAGATTTCCAGTAGACACTGATGTTATTTTGTTAGTGGTTCCAGCTGCATAAGCATTTTTGGTCCCAGGACTTGGAGGCTGATCTGTTGAAAAATAGTATTTTTTTAAAACAAACAAACAAACAAACCAATCGTATCTGACAAAATCCTTTAACTGAGTGAAATATCAATGAGTAATCTTGGTATTCCCAGAAGGGTATGTAATCTCTTTTCCTTGTATTGGTTGATTTTGTTTCTTTAATATTTCTGTAATATAATGATGACAAGTTATACTTTACTTATACATCTAATACATTTAAAAAAAGATTTTTTGATATTCCCATTAATATCTTATTATGTCATTTATTTCATAGCTAGTCACCAAATTTTGAAACGACATCTGGCTTATTTGTTTCAACACCATATAGAAAGGTGTTCTATATTTCTATGTGTCATCAAGAGGGTTCTTTTTTACTTATGGCAATTATAAGGCTAATTTATTCCAGTAGAATCTTGCTTATCCAACATAAACAGGTTGGTAGAATGTTAAATAAGCATTGGATAATAAGGAAGGATTAAGGAAAAGCCTATTAAATGTCAAATTACGTTATGATTTTACAAATTAAGCACCAAAACATCATGTTTTACAACAATTCGACAGAAAAAGCAGTTCAATATATGGTAACCCTATGTAGTAATTACGTAATTACTGTATTTATAATTTAGCACCAAAACATTGCAATTTATTTAAACAGCTGTGGATATGGGTGGGGGAAGACTGTGTTGGATAATACAGAGCGTTGGGTGAGCGAGACTCTACTGTATATAACTTTCATAGCACAATTCATACATACAGGATTTGCTTTTTTCTTCCTCTGATGCTGAGAGAATGTAACTTGCCCAAGGTCATTCAGTGGGTTAACATAGCTAAGCAGGGATTTGAACCCTGGTGACTAGAGTTGTAGTTCAGCAATTCATAAATAATATCCTGCTTACTTGCTACATTGGGACTAGATCGATGATCAGCTCGATTCTTCATCAGTCTGTCATCTCCTGGCAACTTCTTTGGTTCGTTATATTCTGGCCACGGCTGAGGACTCTCAGGTGATCCATTCTGAGCTGAATTGTTATACAGCTCAAAACCTTCACTCTTTGGTCTGGGTTTACCTGAACCACGACGGTCTGAAACTGCACAAATATAGAGATAATTATTGAACAGGAATAAACATAACACTCAGAAGGAGGAAATCTTGATTTTTCAATTTCAACTGAATGACAGAACAGAAGACATGCTTCTCAAATTTCACAATGAGACTAAATTAGGGGAGGTGGCAAACACCTCAGAATGCAGGATCAGAAGTTAAAATTACCTTGACAAACTGAACAGTGAGGCAAAATCTAACAAAATGAATTTTAACAGGAATATATGTCCAGAGGACACATGGCTAAATGGGGAAAAAGGATTTTCAGTTTATTGTAGATCAGAATTTGTACATGAGACACCAGCACGATGGTGCACCAAAGAAGACAATGGTATTTAAACCTGCATTAATAAAAACATAGGTTCAAAGTTGAGGGAAGGCATTTTCCACACTGGTCAGGTCTCATCTGGACTACCAAGTTCAGTTCTGCCACTTCATTTTAAGAAAGAATAGACCAGATTCAAATATAGACAACAAGAATGATAAAAAAAATAGAGAACAAAACATAGGATGAAAGTTTAAGGGGTGACATCAATACACTAAATACCCCCAAGACTGTCACAGAAAAGATGGGGCAGAAAATTGTTAAGTAAGGAAGTGGAACTGGTTGTAGAAAATGTAGAAAGAAGATGTTTCAATTGTTTACCTCTCTGCATCATTGGAGATGGCTGATTAAGAAGGGTTGCTAGACCATGGTAAATTGCCCCTTGTTTTGCCACTTCTAATGTCACAACTGAACCAGTTCTTGTCATCAGTTCTGCTGCCCTGAGATAAAGGTAAAATTTAGTGAAAGTAAATATGCTGCAACGGACAGTACAAAGAATGAAAAACATATTTAGAATCAAAGTGAATAAATGGCCTGCAAAAATATCAGATACAACATTTCAAATGAAGTTTAGATGTTAAATTAAAGGAATTGCAATGAACACTCCCCAAATGGCCCACAATGTCATCTCTGTTTACTGAAAAATCAGAACCCAGGCAAAGGAATTGACATACTGCTTCTGAATTGCTTAAACATAATTCTTCCTGGCAGTTCCTTTTTTTTTTTTTTTTGGCCATGTTGCTTTCTCCCCACTTAATTATTAGATTTTTTTTTCCTGGTATGCCCTATTTTAGCCAAGCTGTTTTCTCCCAAGTGAATTACAGCACAACTTCCACCCCAGTGAGATCAGTACCCATAGTTTCATTTACTTCCTTCCAAGACAGTATGTCCTCTCTCAGAATGTTCTAGGTCTTACCAGCAAATTCTATGCTTCTGCCAAACATTATCATAACGTTGTGCTGGTAAATTCCTAGATATGATACCTCTCCAGGAATTTTCTAGGTCCTCCAACATGTCTCTATAGTAACATCCAGTGGAAATTATTCCTTTCAACAGGATTCATTATTATTCACAAGTTCCTGTTTCCATAGTAATTTTAGGAATATATCCCCTGCAGATACAGGGATTATACTGTATTTAAATATGTTTTTGTGGGTTCCTATTTTATTCAAGATGTTTTTTTCTTGTCAATAAGAAAAGGAATTATTCCTATTTAGTGGCGATCCACTATTATTGTCCTTTGTATAAAAGGGTGAAAGATCTGAGCATAAAAACTATAGAGCAGTTAACCTTCTGGATATAAATAGTGTCTAAAGTATATGACAGATTCATGTGGAATAAAATCTGAACACGGGCAAATGAAAAATGACACCACGGCAAAGCAGGTTGGATTTCAGCATACCAGGAGCACAACTGATCAATTTTTTGTGCTCAACTGATTTGATTCCCAAAACCCTATTCAGCCAAAATGAAGCCTGTGTGTGGCCTTTGTAGATTTTACTTTGGCATTTTGTTTCATGGATAAAGAGTACCATTTAGAAGAAATGTCACACATCAAGACAGATAAGGATCTGTTATTTCTGAAGCTGCAACCTTATTCTTACACTAATTTAATAGGTCTTCTATTAAATTAAACACGAGGAATAGTGCCAGACAAGTTAGCTTATTGGACCCTTTTTGGTTTAACTGCTATGCGGACAATCTAGTTTCTGACATAAGTTCTTTGGATTGTTTTCCACTTTCCGATGAAAGAAGCAAGATCCAGATGCTCCATTTATCTACTACACAGATACAACATAGAGAACTTCTAAGCAAAGTCGAAATCATAATCCCCTTTTTTCCTTTCCCCCAATTTTTGTATGTATATTTCAAAAAATACCTATTTAAAGAGAAAAAGAGGGGGAGAAAAATAGAGACAGAATGAGGGAATCAGAGGAATAAATATTAGAAAGAGCATGAAAATGTCCAGCTATTTCTTTTACCCCCCCCCATGAAAACATAAAAACTTGATATACCTTTCTTGTGAAAGTCCAACCAAGCTGCGTCCATCTACACTGAGCAACTGATCGCCTGCAGCCAACCTGCCATCCTAAACACATGTTTTATAAGATAAATATTAAGTGTGAAATTAATGAACATATAAAATATCTAAATTAGTAACTGAAAAATTTGTCTAGTTTAATTTATACAAATATTACTGACCGCATCTGCAGCACCACCTTTTACTACAGACTTGACATAGATTCCAAGTTTATCTTGGCCAGCACCCTATAAAGAGATAAACAATATATTTTACAACTGTGTTGTTAAGGCTATAATCCTAAACCCATATGCAAGATGTATTTAGTAGGACCTCATTTTGAGATCCTACTAAATACATACCTTGCACATATGTCAAACATTTAAATCTACCCATCTAAATTAAAAAAAAACCCGCACACACAAAAAGTAGGGGATTGTATGAATTCAAAGATACTGGAAACACCTGTAAATAGAGAAAAGCCCATAAACCTTTTTACTGCAGTAGATATTACAGTAGGAGTAATTTCTATGAGGCCTACATACAAGGATTACAAAGTACTTATACTTTCATGACCACATAAAACTTATTTGCTTTTCCTTTAATATAAATATACAGACAACAATCCAGACAGCAGCCTAGGGGAGAGGACAACACAAAAAGTTATTCCTATGAAGTCTCATGTCCCCCAGAAATTAAGATCTGACCTACAGAAAATGTGAGTTATTCAGTTTCCAGAGAAGAGGTAACTCCAGAGGAGGCAGGATCCAGCTCGCAAACAAACTCCAATGTTGCATTTCAGCATGCCAGAAGGGATACTGCTGATTTTATTGGGTGTCAGGTGAAAAACTACACAAATATTGTTTTGATTTCTTTTTTAAAAATCGGTGTGGAGTTGCATTTGAGGGTTCAAAAACCACTTTGGTGTCCAAGTGCATACGTTGTAAATTCTGTTGTAAGGACAATTTCTTGGCAACCATTTATATAAGAAATAAGCTAGCAAGAAGGGATAACAATTAACTGAAAAATGTAATTATTTAAAAACTAGAATTTAATATATTGACCACTAAACAAAATGTTTTCTAACCTTTTAATCTTCCAAATTAATCTTTTTACATGAAAGATTAACAAATCAATAGCATGCCAAGGTATAATTAGTCCGGGGTAATATTTTCTTAAGTAAAAGTTGTTGCCATGAAATTTCATAAACAACTTAGGTGCTGGAAGCACCTAGAACGCTTCAAAATTATTCCACACAAAGTTCCTTGCAAAATGAATTAAAAAACAACAAGCCCCATGAAACATCAAGGATATCAACCCAAGTCTATTTAGTAAACATGACTTTTAAAGGCTATGCATTCTACGTTATTTAAAAATAGAAATCAAGTGTTGATTTGGGACGCACTAAGGCCCCTTCCACACAGTTGTATAAAATCTACATCAAACTGGATTATATGGCAGTGTAGACTCAGATAATCTAGTTCAAAGCAGATATTGTGAATTATCTGCCTTGATATTCTGGGTTATATGGCTGTGTGGAAGGGCCCTCAAACTTTTCAGGCATACTAAACAGATTATAATCCAAAACTTTACTGTGGTCTCTGTTTGGATCCCATCAGATCACACATATCAAATCAGATAACACAACATGAGATAAGCCATAAAAATTCACCACTGACAAAGTAAATCAAACTGTAACCTCACTGCTCTCTCTCATGTTTCTGAAAAAGCACACCTCTATTCCTAACTCTGACTTTCATTAATATGATACCTCTATTAGCTGATCATCCATAGACATAATATGTTCAGATACTTGATATTTAAAGTACTATTACCCCAGTTCTCATTCAGAGGCTCCTTGAATGACTTACATATTACACTGTATATATCCAAATATAAGTCAACTTCAAATATTAGCTGAGGGCAGATTCTGGGTCCCAAATTATGGATTTTAATATGCCATGTGATTAAGTTCAGTCATTTCATGGAGAGGGGAAAGCCCCAGCATCGACTGAGAGCCTGTTGCCATTGCTCATCCCACTCCATCCAGACATTCAGAAAAGCCAGAGAAGGTGATGGTTGTGGCTCAGTCTGAGCCTGAGCTTTCTGAACCTGCTCAGGACGAGGAAGATGATGGGATCTTTGAGACAGTCAAATGAGGCAGATTCTGAGGAAGAGACAGCATTTCTGTTCCCTAGAGAAAGGAATGTGTTTTCAGATATAGATAGCGAAACTTCGGAGCTCCAGGTGGAGACTCCTTCTGAGAGGCCTGGGCCTCCTGTTTCCCAGGGCGACGAGGCCCGGCTGGGCAAAGATAATGAGGTAACTGGCCTTGAAGATAGTAGAGGAGATTTAATTAGAGAAGACCAGTTGCAATTAAGAGTTCGAAGAAGCGCACGCCTTGCCAACAAGCGTGGAGCTAGAGGTCAATGTAATGCTTTCATGTTAGGAAAACTTATTTAATGCTTTGGGCGAAGGGCATTCACAGTCAGTCCAATGTGGTTTCTACCCTGTTAACTTCTGCGGAATTACCTTGGCTTTTGCGGAAAGCTCCTAGCTCTTTGGGACTTTGATTTTGATCCTGAATTCTTGGAGACCTTGTCTTGCTACCATGGATGTTTGTTTAACCAATGCTTAAGGGCTATGCTTCATGTTATTTGCCTTTGGAACTTGGATACCTTGCCTTTGCATTTAAGACTCTGTTTTGCTCAATGAACATTACTCCTTTATTTCCTTGTGTTGATTTTGCCTCTTCTCAATAAACTACAAAATCTACAACCTTGGTGTGTGGTGCTGTCTTGGGCAAGGTGAATCTATCCTGAGTTGCGACAAAAATATTAACACTTTTTAAAAAAGGAACCACCCCCTTTTTTGAATAGTGGCAAAAGATTCAAGATTTATCTGTTCTAGAAGAACCTTAAAGAAGCAATGGCCTTTTAAATGCACTGGCCCCTTCTGGTATTTTCTCTCAAAGTAGTGCCAAAGAGATATCACCATTGCCATCATTTTCTGGACTGAGCATTCAAAAAAACCAGAGACCGGTCCATGGTGGAGAAGAGGCAAGTGTTTCTTTTAAGTTCTTCTAGGATGGACTAAGTTTTTACTTTTTGCCACTCTACTCACAGATTTTTTTTTTTTAAAAAAAATAGAAGGGTCAACGTGCAGTACTGACACTGACCCATGCATAAGTCAACACAGGTTTTTGGAGTCAATTTTAATTGAAATTTCTAGATTTATACATGAGCATATACAGTATTATTAATAAAAAAAGAAGGCATGAACAAGCTTTTTCTGTCCATACAACTGCTTGAAAGCAGAAGCAACACAGGAACCATCTAATTAATCATAGCTTGATGTTTCATTCAATTGAGATAGTATGGTTACCAGATTTAAACAAACAAGGATATCTGTTAATTTCAAAATGGGGCATGCTAACAGTTTTTTTTTCCAGTTTTGGTAAATAGGGTGTGTGTGTGTTTTAAATAATTTCTCTCTTTATTTGGACACAATACTACTGGAATATTTCTGTTTTAATCAGGGAGTGCTGCATTTTTTTTCTTTGCTTGTTATGACTTTTAAAGATTCTTGGTTTAAATGCTCATGTTGTAAAGCGAAGAGGGAAATTATTGTTCAGAGGTCTCTTATCTCTCCTTAATAAACTGAAATTTAATTGTTCAAACTGGGCTAGTGTCTATCTCTCTCTCTTCATAAACAAAACAAGGAACACAACTCTCTCATTCTCCTGTCAGAAAAATGAAAATGAGCAAAGGTGCTTATGTTATCATCACAAGTAACATTATTACTCACTTATTTTTACACAAACAATTAGCTGATAATATAGATGAGGTGTTTTAGTAAGAAACCTTTCTTACTTAATTTTTTGCACTTTAGGGAAATACTCAAATGAAGTTTCTATTTGCAGAAATGGGATAAACGTGGTAATGTGCTAATTCCTGTATCTCTTTGCACTTCTCTGGAATACTTATTTGTTGGTGCAGTGGAATAATGGGCAATCAATGAAAATCACTTCCCTCGGTTTCATTCCAGAGCAGGAAAATTTTGTGAACAAAATTCTGTCCTTGTCTTTTTGAATGCAACTCACTTGATTACTAGAAGAGAATTTATTTTGCTTCCTCATAATATAAATCTGCTTGCCTTTTCCAAAATGAAGTTACTCCCATAATCCCTTAGGCACAGTGGAAGAAGAAAAAGTAAGATCTCAACTTTTTCTATACATTATTCAAGTGGAAGAAAAACCTTATCATAATGTGACAATATTGGTGGCTAAATTAGTTTTTAAAAAAAGGAGTATAAAAAAGCTTGGAGGAAAAGATAAAAGATAAAAACTGAATCCCATAGTGTGAAGAAAATCAGGTGCAGTAAGAAAAAGCCTCTTGCTTTAGAGAAAGCAATTTAAAACATGATCTTCAATAAGTTGTATGTAAAAATGTTATTTAAAAGATTTTTAAAAAATTCAACTTTACTGAGTATGATCTCATTTTAAATAGCACTCCAACACCACAGTTCTATGTAAGTTTATTAGAAAAGACGTTCCATGGTATCAAGAAACTTTGCTAATTAAGTGTGTTTAAGATAACTGTATTGCAGTTTCTAACATAAATACAATTTAAAATCCTGAAACTTCTATTAAAGCAGAATAAAAGATTAATGATGGTTGATAATTTGGAAGGACTGTTTACCACTATTTATAACATCTGACTTTAAGTTTCAGTAACAAAATCTTACAACAAACTTAAACCAAAAATACAACTTTTAGAAGAACAATTTGGATTTCTTTATAATGAATGATGGATGGATAGTAAGACAGATAGCTATTTTCTACCAAAGTGTTATATAAATCCAAATGATATTAATATCTATTACAATGAGATCTAAAAAATACTATGAAGAGAAATAAAATTTCAGAAATCTGTTAGTTTTCTTCAATGTATAATGTTTAACATTCTTTTCAAGTAGAAATAATTTGCTTTTAGTGGTACTTAGGATTAAAGAGAGACACCATGAAAAGCAAGAGCATTTATCCCAAATTAAGTATGCTCTTTCAAATGAATGATAGTGAGAAAACTACAGATCAAAACCTGTCACTATACTTCCTATTACAAAGTAAATAGATGTACAGACATTCTTAAAACTGTAATGTATAATGTAAGAATTACACAAATATTTAGTTACATGTTACACTAAGTATTAAATTTACCAAAGTATAGGAAAAGTATCAGAGATAAAGTTAAGCCTCCCTTGAACACACTTACCAAGGATTGTGTTCTTCCAACGACAGAAAACCACATTTTAACTCCAGAAATGTAACTCTTCACTCTTTTTTCAGCTCTTAACTACAACCGTTAGTCTGTCAGATATTCCAAAACAGCTAGATAGTTCTGAACTGGAAGTGACACTGCATAGCATTCACCAGCACTATAACCAATAGACTGTTTCAGTTCTTACACCGCCAGTTGTGATACTCTGCCTTTCATTTAGCATTAAGAACTGTATTAAACTGTAGACACTGCCTAGAAAAATCAAGGCAGTCTTTTGTACAAGATACAGAAAATCCAAGTTAAACAGGAAGTAAAGTGCTGGTCTACAGATGGAAAGAAGTCAGATGCTAACCCCTCCCCTCACTCCCCCTCCTTTGGTGATATATTTTTAAAGTAAACTGCATGCATAGACTGCTTCCAAATCATCTGGATTTCATAAAATGTAACCACTGTGTGGTTGGAAGTCAGGCAGCATTTAACATCAAAACAGTTTCAGGCTTAGAGCATTTTGCCCTCAGTCTCAGAAGACTTTCTACCCCCCAACTACCAAACAATCTAACCACTACCCTCAAAAGATGGCTACTGGTAAAATAAATGGTACAATAATAGAAAATTCCTACATCAGGAACAAATCATCAGAAAAGGTAGGCAATTTATTTAGAGCTTTACCACAAGTACAAAAGTTGCCTTTAAATTCTGTAATCAACATATCTGAATGTATGTTTCTATCATATAAACTGTGTTTCTATACATGATCATGATGCACGCCTGGATTTTCAGCTCTCATTGATATCCCATTCCAGTCTGTCACATCTTGTTGGTTGTAGACAAACTGCAACTTGAATGCTTGCTTGGACCATTTAGGGCCATTCCAATCCATTTTGCTATCCAGGGCAAATAACAAGATGGCACCCCTTCCTAATTCCACACACAGATTGAAAGCTTAAACTTATTTCATTGCTCGTAATTGGATATACCATCCTCCACTATAATATAGCCTGAAGTTGCTTCACTTTGCTTAATGACAGATCTGGCACAAAATTACTACCACAGCTTCTGGAAAATATAAACCAATGTTGCATTTAGAATCCAGATTTATTTTTTATTATGGGGAGGGAAGACACACACACACACACACACACAATAAGGTTTTTGCTTATTCTTTCCAGAAATCTAGAACCATGCTTACTAGATGATTTGACTAAAATGCCTGGGTCATCATTTTGCAGGGACAGTTAATCAATTCCATCAGGACCTCTATGCTTTTCTGGAGAATCTGCTCTTGGGAACAGCTGTACGCCACAGTTCTGGAGCTCTGCAGCATCAGAACTTATTTCACATGTCTAATTACCACTGATGAGAGAAGTGCAACTATGACTATACTAAATTTTCACTGCAATAATGACGAACATGAATTAATCATCTGAGATTGAAATTCAAAGACAATGAAGTCCCCTATGCCAAGTATATAGGTCTTTTAACTTACTCCCCTGTACTCTAGAAGGCCCAGTGAAATGATCCAAATCTATCATTATTGTTGAACCAGGCCAATCAGCCACATACACAAGCTCCTTAAGCCCCAAAAGTTAAAGCGTAAGAACTGTTTTGCTCGATCTGAATAAAGATTTTTTGATTTCAGGATCTTATATTCTATCAATAGCCAACACATTGCTTCAGTGGCTGCCATCTAATATAATGTCTATAAGCATGACATCACAGTAAGAGTATCTCTCAGTTTTTGTGACTATTGCTCTAGTCTCTGTTTCACTAGTTCCACTGCTACCAGCTCTTTAAAAAAAAACCCTAAAGGGGAACATTTAACTTCACTTCATATGAAAGGACACTTAGAAGTGAGCATGTTCACCATTATGCTCATTTCTCTGTTCCAGAGATCAACCAGTCTTCATCAAGATCCATAAACCTCCATCTTAATGCCACACCACTATCACCATTGCAGATTTCTCCATGACAAGATGTGAATGCAAAGATGTGCACTTGCATTCATACTGGATATAGCTGTAGATGTAATGCAGGCCTACAATCCAGTTCACTCATGAAGGGAATTAGATATATGCACCTAGAGAAAAGATCATTCCAAGCTGAAACCAAATAGGATTCTCCTATGAAGAATGCTACTTCAACAACTTCCTACTAATTACAGATTTAACTTATCATTCCTGCTATGCAATAACAAGACACTGCTGGCTGTGAAATCACAGCTATTCTTCCTCTCATCACTGTCACTGGTGAAACTGAGAGATCATTGTTCTTCCAAAGAGTTGAAGATGAAGCATGTTGATCTACCATTTATGTATTCACGCTATTGTCCTGACTAGAGAGCGGCTTTTGCTGATGACTGTAACAATCGTTTTATTTTGGCTTCTCTTGTTGGATGTTAAGAAAATTAAATTCTTCTGGTCTATTCTACTAATAGAAGCTTGAAATGAAGTAGAATTCTTCACTTGCCAAATTTGTAGCAATAGTTCTCTCTCTTTCTAGTTTATTTCTTAGCTTTCAGAGAATATATTGAACAGCACATGTTCCCTAAAAATATTTTGAAATAAACATAAACTGTACTTAAAGTAATTTGATTTAAGTTATGTAAATTTGAGATGACAGCTTAATAATATTATTGCAGTGCACCATCTAGTGTTCAGAAAATGGCGCTACAAAAATTCATATTGGGCACTTGCTCAAAGCCTTAAAAAGTTGACAGTTATTTTATATTCCTCCCCCCCAATACGTTTTAGATTTGAGGTTTACAAAAAAAAGATGCTTGGATTTAAATGTGCAGAAAAATACTGTGGGGAAAATACTACGACTGAAAGTGGGGGGAACCATCTTATGATGCCTAAAATGTGCTAAATTATAAATGTATATTCTCAGCCAATATTTTGCACATGTATGCATATGAACTATAGAGCCTGTAGTAAAAGACACTATAGATCTCACAAGCCTGAACTCAGCTCCACCCCTGAAGAACATTCACCTATAAAGTGTATCAAACCTGACTGTTGTTTACAGTATGGTAAGAATATGTCTCATGAGGTGTTCTGCTTCCTTCATTAATTTCCTCTGATATTATTAAGACCTCACAACCTCTGAGGATGCCTGCCATAGATCCAGGCGAAACGTCAGGAGAGAATGCTTCTGGAACATGGTCATACAGCCCGAAAGACTTACGGCAACCCAATTATTAAGATTGTTATTATGGTGTTAACTACCATAAAACCATTTGCTTTTTAAAGTATAAAAATGTGCTTGTACCTTAGCAGCAACTATGCTCAGACCCATTCCATTTTGTTTCTTCAATGTCACAGTGATTATCTCAGGTTCCTTCCTCAAGGGTTGAGCCTGCAGGAGAAAAAATATAGCTCAAACACCAAAATTCCACAGGATCAAGTGAAGTGTAAGGCAAGAGCCAAGGAATCCACAAATATTCAGAAAGCATTAGGCAACAATTCCCACCAACATATCCCCGCAGCCCCCACCCCCCCGACTATGCTTGTTAAAGTTCTGGGAGACTCTTTCTTTAATGGTCTATATATATTTTTTGAAAGTGTATTGTACAATCCAGAAATTTCTGTGTAAAGTATGGCCCCTCTGGAAGGCCATTTCATTGGTGGCTGAAACATGTTGAGCTTAAAAATAAACAAATAAATGGAACCTGGTCTGCTAATTTGCTTTGACTTTTCATTTGAGCTCGGTCTAGTTTTAGCTTTTGGATAGTATTACAGATGGCCCATAATGCACATTTATGTTTTCTCCTATAATGTCCCTGATGGGGATACTTGCCAAATCAGCATTATCCTGTAGTAAATGACTTTCATAGTCTGCACCTTCAAAATATATTGTCCAAGTCCCTGGAGAACGTGGATGAGGTGTCAATCTGCAAAAGCCTAGATGGGGAGACAATGTACAATAGAGCATGTATGTCATAGATCTGGGTGAAGTCAATAAAAAAAAAGAAAAAACAAATGAAATGATAACACATATATATTCATACCCATGTGGTTCAGTAGTAAAAAGGGTGATGATCATCAATCTGATAAAATGTTCTTCTAATCAAGACATTTTATTGGCTTTTATTTCATTACTGATCTTGATCTTTCCCTAATCTAACTCTGCATAGCATGGCTTCATTATATACCAAGCATGCACAACCTATGGCCCTGGGACTTCAGTTCCCAGAATTTCTGACTGTTGGACAAGCTGTGTAGGGATAGATTTGGAACTCAAACACCTGAAGGGTCACAGCTTGTGCAGGCCTGATCTACACCAGTAAGACATTTTCCAGGGAAACTAGGAGAAATGTAGTAGATGCTAGACATGGGCCCAGTATCTTTATTATTTGTTTAATTCATGTTTCTGTTTTGTTCTGTCCAATTGGATGGCACATTATGAAATATCCCCTCCTGGAACAAAAATAAACTTGATATGAAAGGCAGATGGAAGCGGTTAACAGCTCCAAGCCTGCTTTTCGGCATCATAATTATAGAGAGAAGAGGAACTGTGCTGAGGTCTCTTCATCGGAGATCCTTGGCGCGGGCCTGGCAGCTTGCAGGGGCTTGCCCTCCACCACTCAGCAACCGTGCAGGCCCAGAAGGTCCTGGCAGGCCCGCGCACTTTGGGCCTATGCGTCTGGGCCTGCATGGTTGCCGAGTGGTGAAGGGCAAGCCCCGACAAGCTGCTACCCCTGCGCCAAGGATCTCTGATGAAGGTACCTCAGCAGCAGTGGCAAAACGTTCGCTTCCCAATTTAGTGGGAAACAGCAGCAGCCCTAAAACTATGGAGAAGGGGAGTATTTGTATAGGATCACCTGCCCATTGCCACCAATGGGATGAAAATATTCATTTTTTGGGGGATGAGGGAAAGGCGCCGTTTTTGGATGCGGTGCTCAAAAATGAAAACGGAGCCATGTGAATGAAACAACAGAAACGGATAACAATCCTATACAAATGCACGCGACTAGTAGATACATTACAATTCATCCCTCGCTATTATATCCCTCGCTATTATTAATGCTTGAAGTAACAATATTACACATTAAAACTGAAAATCTTAACACTATTTATTAACCATAACCAAGTAAAAGGTGAAGTTATGTCCTCTAAAAACAAATACAATAGAACTCCTTAAAAATAAAAACAGATAAAATTTTGGAAATAATTTGCGTTTCAAAAGATATATAAGGAAAATTACTGTAGGCTATGTTTCAAAGCAAGGCAGTGACAAACAACCTCTGAATATTCCTTGCTGAAGCAAATCTTATGAAATTAATGGGGCATCATAGGTTGACCAAAACTTGGAGGCATATACTTTAATCCTGAATGCTGATTCACAGCAATGCTATTTAAAGCTCCATTTTCAAAAGAATCAAATTAATTCAAGGTAAGGAATGCTACCCCAAGAATCTTGTTATGAAAAAAGATACAATACCTCCTAGGCGTAAGAAGAAAAAACAACACTCTAATCTTTTACATATTAACTCAGAAATGAGTCCCACTGGGTAACAAGGAGCTTACTTAAAGGACATCACAGTTCCAGCTCAACCTTTCATTAAGGCTGAGGACAAAAGAACAGAAAATTCTTCCACATATGGCTCTCTTTTATTCAAGTATTTTGTACAGTTTTTCAATTAATTTCTTAATAGGCATCGATGAAGTAGGCCATTATAGAGTGCCTACCAACATCATAGTACAAAGCTGGGAAGGAAGACATGGCAGTACCACTGAGATTTTATTTAAAAGCTGACATGATTTCAAAACAAGGACTGTCCAAGCAAGCGTATATAAAAGATAAAATAAATTTGATCCAAAAAAAAAATTAAAGCAAAGAATAACATTTCTAAAAATAAAAGCACTAACCTCTTTGGCAGAGAGGATCTAAAAATTCCTGTAACCCATTTGGGATATTTCTAACAACATCACATGAGTAGCCATCTTCTGGCAGAAGAAATGGCAGCTGTAAATCAGGATCTTCTTCTAGTTGTACTTCTCTACCATCACTACGAGCAAGCTCATCAGCAGTATTTTCTGCAACAGCTACAACATTTTCTATTAACTCCTAGGAATGAGGGAAAGAGACATGACCAATATAATACACTAGGTAGTTTAGGAGTAAAATGTTATAGTACTATATTTTAGTTGCTCAAGTAAGACAATGATAATATTTCAGCAGAATTGCCGAGACTTCATAAAAACCCTCACACTTTCTGAGTCATCTTTGGGAGAGATGAAGCAGAATATAAATTCCAATATTATTAATAATACTTTTTCAATGTGGGAATTATTTTTCAACAATGGAAACAGGCCACATAATCAGACTAAAAGTTTATATGTGGCCAATATATCAAAATGTTGTCTTAACTAAAAAAATATATAATGGTAGGCTGTGATAGGCCATCACTTTTACAGTATTTTATAGCCAAATTGTTTGCCCAGCTTTTATTTATTTATTTATTTATTTATTTATTTATTATTCCCACATTTCAAGCCGGCCCTTCTCAACCCCTGAGGGGGACTCAGGGTAGCTTACTCAGGCAACAATTCCATGCCACAAGATAATACAAATATAAACAAATATAACAACAGTTTAAAACAGTAAATAGAACATTAAGTTAAAAATACATTACAAATTAAAAACATATTTTGCATAGCACACATAATTTGATTACATTCTATAATTTAAGAATTGAGAAAGATCACTTTTTTAAAAAAAAGAACCATTTCTGTTATCTTCAAATGTATGACCAATGTTTCAAAGTTCTATCTGCAAATTCTAAAGTGATACTGAAAATATACTACAATTACATTTTGATTAATTATATCAATTAAACTATTGTGAAACTCATCACATCACAGATTTCATATTTTGCCTCTTTGAACCACTCTCCCAGACTCTAGATAAGGGATGGACAAGTGTAGCCTTCCAGGTGCTGATGGGTAGTATTCAGAGCATCTTCCTTCATTTGCTCTGCCTGAAGTTGTAGTCCAGTAAAATCTAGAATGCTATACTTTGCCTGTCTCAGCTCTAAATGTTATCCCATCACAGGGAAAAGAATAACAAAGCCCACTTTGATCATGTTTACATCCAGTTGTTGCTTCCACTGCTCCCCCTTTCCTCAATCCTTAAACACTCACTTCTTGCTTTTTAATCCACATTTTACACATGCTATTTTTAACCACCTTGATTTCAAAACTCTTTTCTAATTAGTTCCCCAGACCCTAATATTTCTCTCTGTTTATTTAGCCCAAAGCACACATTGTTCTGTTTTTAGATTGAATGTTCTTCCAACTCAATTTGGTCAATTTGTTGGCATTTTTATCACAAATATCACAAGAAAAAATGCTTATTGTCTTTTAATAGAACGTTTTTCTATTAAAAAGTCTAGAGTAACTTACTGTTGGAATAAATGGTTCATCCGGGGCACAATGATAATTTTGTAGCAATGCATGTAGCTGCAAAGAATTCAGTTTAAAGCAGGTGCTATTAATATTTGGAATATCTTCGGGTAAATACTTATCCATAGTAAGTAATGTAGTTGCCTGTAAGTGGAGGAAAAGCAAAAACTATTGGGACAACCATCTATATTTTAATAGCTATTATTATGTGGCACTGGAAGCATTACACCAAAATGGATGTAGGGATCTTCTAACAGATCATTCAATATGCAATTCTTTTTTAAAGAGTTTTATCCACTTCATTTGAAAATACACATATACAATTTCATTGTGCTTTTTATTTCTATTCACTGGTTGTTATAGTAATCCTCGTTGCCCTTGCACACAAGTCACTAACAATTTCATTCAGGATTCCGATTCTATTTCTGTCACCTTTTACTTTTTCCTTCTCATGTGTCCTTAAGTGTTTTATCTATCATCTCTCTTTTTTTAGACTTCAGATAGTATATTTTTGCATTCCTCTTTGAGAGACTTTCCACAGTCATATAACCCAGAATATCAAAGCAGAAAATTCCACAATATCTGCCTTGAACTGGGTTATCTGAGTCCATACTGCCATATATTCCAGTTCAAAGCAGATAATATGGGATTTTATTCAGTCATGTGAAAGGGGCCTGACAATGTTTCTGGTTTCAGTCCAGGTTTTTTCTGGATCCCTATGAAAATTAGGTTGAATAGCGCAAATCTATTTTTTACATTATCTTTAGGTTGCATTTTGGCAGAGTGATTAGTATAGTCTTATTCTTTACCTTTATCTGCCTTTTGAATATTAGCATGGCATGGTCTGTGCCACAAACTGTTCCTGGTTTTGTTTGTGTTGAGAGAATGGAGCTTTTTCATCTTCCGCTTTCAATTATGTTGTTTGATTTCCATGTGATGCTTTCTATTAGACGATATCCATGTACAGAGCTACGCTTCTGGTTATTTGAGGAATGTGTTTATCTTTTGGCCTCACAAGTCTCTCTCCATCATAATCAACTTGCTTTGCAAATTTCTGTGGTGAAAGTTCTAATATTCAACAATAACTCTGCTTTCATCCTTGACTTGCTGGACATTAAAATTGCTGTTTGAAGTCTTTGCTAATTTCTGCTAATAGCACACTGTCATCTAAAATTGTTGTTGTTTATTCCTTCCTGTCTGCTTTTTCCAAATTTAATCTTGGCTTCCTATATGTTTTATGTATAAATTAAACAGACAATATGATAAAACAGAGACAAAACCGAACCTTTATCAACCGCAAACCATTCTGTTTCTTTGTACTGTGTACTGATAGTGTGGTCTCCTGTCCCGATTATAGCTCATAAATCAGGACAATCAAATATGCCACAATGATTTCTTTTTAAATTGGATCCATAGGTTTTGATGATCTAACCTGGGAACACGAAACTGAATGTTCATTACTACCTTAGCAGGTGAAACTCTCAAGAATCACACAGGCAAATACTCACCTGTACTATCCTACTGAGGTGACAATCAGCAGCTAGCTCCAAGCCTTGTTTTTCTGCCCATGCTTCGATGTGTCCCAGTTGTTGGCGGATAATAGCTCCCCAGTAATGTGAACACAATCCTGAATCTGGATCAGTAACCAGTCTATTAAAAAGCCACATGTTGATAAAGTGAAACAGCTGGGAGAAGAGCTGTATAGTCAGTGCAGCATTCACTCTACAACGTCGCAACAGGGACATGGCTCCAGTTAGTGTATGCAAGACGTCATCTATAAAGAGATTTATGTTGTGATTAATTTTTGGCTATACATTCTAGATAGAGCTAGATTGCATGTTTAAATATTCAATCTTGATTTATATAAAGGGGACACTATAACTGAAATATAATAATAGAAAACACAAAATCTACTCTTTTTGAATTAGAAACATCCCTTTTATTTAAAAATCTTACTGTGAAATTTAGATAGATGGATGAAAATAGCTGTTTACAAAAAGAAATCAACAAAATATTGTTCAAGCATTGTTCAAGAAATTCTGGTTTGGATCCTGAGCCAGTGATTTGGAGACTTGCCCAAATTGGCTTGATCCAATGTGATGACTGCCCAAAGACGCCCAGAGCAATTACGGCTCAGATTTCAAAAGCTGACAGAGAATCCCAAGTTAGGTACAACCAATCTTATTAAGCTTAGTAGGATACACCCACAATGCACAAGTGATCCTGTAACACTCCTATCATATAGCAATAGTATTGTTCTTAGCACAATATATAGTGATCTAACCTATTTTAGGTCTTTGAGGATTGTTTTCTTCAGGATCATCAAGAAATGCAGGCATGTAGTTATTTAGCTCTGACTGAAGACAGTGAACAAGATATCTGAAAAAAATTGTGATAGTAGTAAGAGTTTTATCCATTTTATTTATTTATTTATTTATTTAGGACATTTCTATCCTGCCCTTCTCCCTACAAGGGGGACTCAGGTGTCATATGTTCTGCAGTTGTTGGTGATGGAAGGGTTAATGTATTAGTTCTAGAGTGTTTGGTAATCTGTAAGTGGGAGTTCATGGGTGAAAGCAATTAGGGGTGGAGGTGTGCAGGAGATGGGTTGCAGCTGGGTGTTACTGGATTTAAGGAGCTAACCTTGAGACTGATCTTTGGGAGAAAAGTATATGTTGTATTTTGGTGGTGGATGCTGCTGGTTTTCCCCCCCAGGTCTGTTGGATTTTTCGGTATCCTGATCTGTCTCCTGTAATCTTGGAATCCTGGAACCTTGAATTTTTGGACTGGCTTTTGACTACGGTCTAGACTCTTGATCCCTGGACTTTGTTTATTGAAGTCTCGAAATTTGACCACTGGACTGGACCCTTTTGACTATGGAGTTGTTTTTGCTATCAGTTTTTGTTTATTCTGTGGCTGGGTGCTATCTTTATGTTTTATGTTTTGGTCTAGTAAGTGCTGTTTTAATTAAACTGTTTGATAAAACTGGGAGTTTGGTTCATCTCTACCTAAATAAGGCAGAGCCCTGGCAACGTGACATCAGGGCAGCCTCACATAGGCATCAGATGATGCTAACAACATATACACCATAAAATTACAATTAAAACAGTAAAACCATTTTAAAATGTTATACAAATCATCAATACATTTATTTAACAATAAATGAATTTAAAGCATTCTTAATTCACTAGCTAGTTTGTTCAAAGTACCTCAGTACTCCTCAAATTAGGTCAACTAAAGCTTGCAGTTCTAGCAGACATGCATTCGTAAGAATCTAACTCCCAAAGTGCAAACCTATTCATATATATTGAGAAATCTCCAACTGAATCCTGATTTTCAAATAAGTATGCTTAGGAGTACAACTCATGCACATTACTTGATTTAAAAAATGGAATTCTGAATGAACTTAAAACTCTTTCTCAGAAAAGGTGAAAGTAAAATTTGAACAACAGAAATATAGAAAAAAGTGTAATTTCCTTACTTGAATGCCATTTGAACTAGGTGGGCTAAAACATCTTGTGCATCCAACGTGATTCGACTAAGGTCTCGATCCTGCTTAATGAAGTTTAGTAGCTCAGATGCATTTGCCATCCAAAAAGCAAGTGCCCCAGCAATATTCTTCTGTTTCTGCAATTATGAAATGTAGAAGGAAGTTTTTTGATAATTCGATTTGCATTCATTGTCAAAGGCTTTGCTCAGGCAGACCAGTACATCCTTCATATCACCAAACATACTCAGATACCAGATATTTGCAGAAAATTTATATGAAACCAGAAGTAAAAATCTGGACACATTGCAACTTTTAAATTTTATTTTTAACTATAGTTAAATATTCCAAATGCTATCAGTGAAATGGAGTTAGCGTGTTGTCATGGAATGCTGAAAGCGTAGATGTATGCATTATCTGGTAATCTGTATCTGCACAAGCAAATGTTCACTAATGCCCGTTGCAACCCAGATACTGTTACATTATTGGCTTTGATACCAAGCAACCAGTATCTAGTACTGAACTATTTCACCATTTCCCGACCACAGGTGCTAGGCCAGGCAACCCTAGATGAGATCCAAAGAAAAGAACCACGAACTAAACAAAACAAAACAAAACAAAAAAAAAAAGGGAAGAAAAAGAACTTTTGTCATTATGCCTCTGTATTGAAGTGCATTAAGCAGAAGTTATGGAATGCTGATAGTTTGCGCAGTCAAAAAAGATTTTAGTACTGCATGTTCCAGGTGCTGAATGAGTGTTATGTTCAGTCCAGCTGCAGAAATATCTTATATTTACATGGAAGCAGCATGAGAAACTGAGCTAAGCCAATACAGCTAGGATCAGTTCCCAGCAATATATCCTACCTGATCAACCTGGTCTACCTCCTGGAGAAAAACGAACGAAGGAAATCAAACAGAAGAAAGAAACTTGTGAACAATCATGGTAGTTTTAGAAATAAAACACTAAATATGAAGGCACAAGACTTAATGCTTAGTCACATTTAAACATTTCACCAGGGGACGTACTGTAACTGGTTAGGCTTGTTTTTTTAATTTATAGGGGGGGGGGTCTGTTGGGGAATATAAAATGTTAATCTGGAGGAAGCTTGGGCATCTCCTCCAATCATTCTATGCAAGAACATTAATACTGTCTGCATAATTCTGCACAGAGCAGTATTTACCCACAGAAGCCAGGACAGCCTTCTCTTCCTCTTAAAAACCAACCCTGCATCACATTGTCAGTCACATTGGGTCTTTTTAAAAAGAGAATTATCAAGCACGTACAATCTCTCTGCTTTAACTTTTTTTTTTTTAGTACAAGAATAATATCTGTAATCTGCACTTGCAAGTAATTCCTTACAAACAAGAAGATGACTGGATTAAAGTAATATAATTGCAACCATGTTCTACTAATTTTCTAAGTTATGGTGCCATTACTGCATGATTTTGTGCTACAGGCAGTAGCACTATAGGATCTCTGACAGCTACACATTAGAGAAAGAAAAACACTTAAACCTGTAAATCTAATTAAAATGTTAAATTTTTAAAGAGTGGTGTTTTAATAAAATCTGTGAAAACATTCATCACTACTATTAATTAAAATCATCCTAAATTGCCTTGTATTATTACTACTTTAGCCAAAATTGTTTAGCCACCCCCCCCCCCCCCCCCCTGAGTTAACAAGCAACCACTGGACATTACTTTAAACTATATATAAATAACTACATCCCGTTTGATGAGCTACCATGAAATCAAGACACCAGATACAGAAATACTGGTTACAGTAGGGCAAATTTATTAAGCTAAAACTATTTGGATCAACATGCTTGGAAGAAAGAAGAGGGGGGCAACTTGATGAGGATCCAGCTAAGGCCAGGTGTCCACCCTTGACTACTGCCTTAGCCTTCTCTTGGGCAAAACATCTGACTTTTGCGGACAATCCCATACCTGGGTTGCTCCTCAGCTGCTTATTTGCTGTAAGGCAACTTAGGACACTCTCACATAAGACACACGACGTTATAAATGAGAGCAATCCCCTGGAGATGCCTTAAGGGCTGAGTGTATTCCCAATCCCAAGTCACGGGACCTTAGAGAGGCCGCTCTAGATCTCCACCCTACACCAAAAGGGAGTCAAATGAGGGAAGAATCCATATATTTATCCCTCAATTCATGCCAAATGGAAGTGTGTTTATCAACACCACTCATAGCCAATAACCCCATGGCCCCTAGTTATAGTGTAAGGTAGGAGCGGAAGAAAATTCCTACCCAGCCCCAAAGAGACCAGAAGCACTAATACTGCACTGAGGCCTTATATTGCCTGTAACTCCCCCTTCCGTGTCCAGGCTTGTGGTCTCCTTCTCAAAGAGACCAACAAGGGTGACCTCTTGCTTACTGCACTGGTGCGTGCATCTCCAAAAATATGTTTTTCTTAAAATGATGAAGATAATATCCTGAAACCTATTGCTACTACAGTGTCAATCATTCTGTAGTGTTGATTCTGACTATAAAGAAACTCAATCAACTGTCCCACCTGGTGATTTCTAGTTAAGATGGCACAAAGTGATCCAACTGATTCATTAAATCACAAGTCTATAGCTGTGGCTCAACAATAACAAAACCAGAATATGGTTTGAAATTCTTTAACACATGACTGATATAAAAAACATTTTATTCCTTTTTGATCTTAAATATGGAAAACATGTTTTAATCATAATAACCCAACATGTAATGAACAGGTTTCATTGTAATGTAGACAAAAGGCAATCCTGCTTAACCTCATGACACAATTAAACTTGGTGAGACATTTAGCCATAACTGACTCCACTAAGACTACACTCCTTACAAACATCTATGTTCTTGCTGTTTCTACATATTTTTCTATTTCAACTTTCCCACAAGTTATCTAGAAATATTAAAAGATGTTGAAAGACTTGTGGAAGACATGGCCTCAAAATGAATGGCATGCTACAGAAAACTACCCAGCACTGGGAGGGCTCTACTGGCTTCTGTGTGGGAGCTCCACAAAACATTCAGGGAGTATCTGCTATGCAGAAGTATGTCCTAATTCCATAGAAATACTAAGATAAGGGGAAAACATGCAAGACAAAGAGAGGACAATTTAAAAGAACATAAAAGTGGAACATTAAAATACATAGATTGCTTTAATGGCAAACATATACAGAAACAAATTAAATGATTTCTTTCTCAAACACAGAACATAAAAAAAAAAAACCTGTGTGACATACAAACTATGGTACTAATTATTTACAATTAAAAACTACATGGGACATATGAAAAGTCATGGGTTAGGTCCAGAGAGTTCCTCATTACAAATGGAAATAGTCTTTCTGCTTATAAAAAGGACTGAGATCTACCTCAGACTTCTTCTGGAGGATAAAAATAACCCCAAAGGAAAGGTAGTGTGAAGTTCAATTCTTTTTTTTTTAAAGCATCAAATTCTAATACACTTTGTGATGGAGACAGTATGAAACAGAACACAGGTTGAGCATTCTTTATCTGGTATTCCAAAATCAAAAATACTTCCAAATTCACATGGGTGTTTAGGATAGTGACACCTCTGCTTTCTGATGGCTTATGTACACAAACTTTGTTTCATGAACAAAATTAAAATTTTGTATAAAACTATCTCCAAGCTATGTGTAATAGATAAATAATTTCATGTTTGGATTTCAGTGCCATTTCCAAGATATCTCATTATGTACATATATGCAAATACATATATATCAAAATTTTATAAAACTACAAAGTTCAAAACACTTCTGGTCTCAAGCATTTTGGATAAGGGATACACAACCTGCATGAAACTAGTGCACTGTATAAAAATTACATATTTTGAGTGCAGCCCTTATTTAAGCCTGTGAATCTCCTATTCACCATCTCAGAAACATGTAATATTATACAAATCACTCTCTGCTTATTTAAAATCCAGGGACATAGTTTTTACATTTATTAGAAGACCTTCAAGGTTTCTCTGCTGCAACTGAGGCATTATTTCACACAACATTATAAATTATATTATGCCCAATGGCACACAGGTCCTGTGAAGGCAACTGTAGTCCACATGTAAATAATTCTGAAAAGCAAACTTTAAAAAAAGCAAACTTAAAAAAGTAATACATGGTAAGTACTTGAGACTAAAACTCACCTGTATAACTCCTTCCATCATGCTCACCATCTTGTTGACTATTGCAATGACTTTGTGAGTGCGTTCAGCAGGACTGATGTCAGGTCTATACTGGCTCGACAATACATACCGACATGTCATGTACAAAACATAAGTAGGGGACAGCTTAAAATGAACTGTAGAACTATTTGTGTAATTTATAATGGCAGACAAAAAGGCATCTTCCGCTGAAGAAAAAAACAAAGAGCAATAACCACAATCAGATAAGCATTGCCTATCTTTTGGTAAACCTGATCAGAAAAAAAACCTGTTAAAATGTTAATAAATTTAGAGCAAAACAATCCATAAAATTATAATGGTAAATTGCTAAATATTAAATAACATGTTGTAGTTACAGATATATTGGTGATTAACTTCAAAGTACCTGGAGCAAGATATGGAAAGCATCTAAAATAAACATGTATCTTTTTCACAGATATCACCTATTTCACCATTCTAGTAATTACAGCAAAAACCTAGCAAAGACATATCAATGTACTAACAGACAAATCCTAGTGAAAACTGTTCCCGATACTGGAATGTACTAGCTTTTAACTGGATATCTAGCCACTTCAAATGTATCAAAGCTTTTGATTGGTAATAATATTTAGCAGATAGTTTAGTTGAATGTTGGCCTTGCAAATTAAAGCAGATCTGAAGAAGTAGCTAGTATTTTTCTCCCAAAATGGACATTACAACCCATCTTGTATATACTACAACATTTGTTACATGCTGTATTTCTCTCAGAACAGCGCAGGTCCTAATGTAGAAGGGAAATATCAGTCCAACCCACATCATTACCACCCCATATTTGTGATTGCTAAGGACAGAGATACTAAAGAGAACTGTGGGTGGAAGTGCTCCATTAATTATGATATATACATTATGTTCTGAATTCCTAAAAACAACAGAAAATACTTTCTCCCATTATTATACCCACCAGAAAAATCTAGCTAATGTTGATATCTCAACTGAAATTTTATCTCTCTACCCACAAAGACAACACAGTGCATACTCAGGGCAACAGTGCAGGGCAAAAAAACAGAAGGAAAACCAGGCTATTAATAAAAATGGCCACTATCAAATTCTTTCTGATCCTATAAGTGAAATTCAACTTACCTTGTCTTGGCAACGCAGTTAAGACAGTATTTACACCTGAACTATTGCAGTTTAATGGCACTGTTTTACCATTTCAACATGTAAATTTATTTACAATTGTATTCCTTTAAAGTAAGCATTGTGCCACTTTCAAGAATGCATTCCATGGAACATAGTACCAGCACCGGTCAAAAGTTTTATCTTTAAACTTGAACTTTAATCAAAACCAGCAGAAAATCACCTCGCTCGAGGAAGTATCCCACACTCCAATGCCTGAAACAATGTTACAGAGCTAGCAATAGACTTTCTCCTTTGGAATTATGGAATAATTTTGTGGCATTTTATTAGCTTTGAAAGGGGGTAGAAACAGATTTGAAAAAAATATATACCCAGTGCATTTTTTCACCAATATATGCATTTGATGTAGCTATCATGTAAAAAGAAAAATTACAAAACATACAAACATATCTACTTGTTTGTTTGTTTTCGTATGATATGATAATACTTACACGTTTCCCTGAATTCAATGCTTGCTGGTAGTATTAATTCAGGTCCATGCAGATCTTGAGGTCTAAAGACAGAAAGCAAATCTTCAGAAGTCCAATCCAAAGAGTAAAAATGAATTCCATTTTCCAAAGATACAAATTTGTCCAAAGGTTTTGAGACCATAAACAACATTTCTGTTCATGTGACTAAAAAAAATACAGGAATGGAAAAATACAGCTTCTCCCCTGTTCTTGTTAGATTCACCCTCAGGTTATACTTGACTATCAACAAAAGAGATCACAATACAGGCATGAACTAAAGATCTGCATTATTAATGAGTTAGCAGTGCAACCTGTCAACAGCTGTAAATGGCTCTTGTTGCGTATACACAGAACAATGTCAAAAAAGAATTCGGCGTTAGTTGCCCAGCTTTATACTAGGTCTGCAGGTGTTGCTTCAACACAATAGAGAAAAATATCTATGTAGGTGATAGCAGCTTTAGATAATGATAAAAAGATTATGATCCCTGAATTGTATAGCTAGGTTAAAGGGTTTTTAAAAACAAAATATAAAAGATCTTGCATAAATAACATATAAAGCAGTGGTTCCCAACCTGTTGTCCGTGGATCACTAGAGGTCTGCAAGAACTAAAATATGGTCCACAAAGCGAAGACCTTGTAAAATACAACTCCCAGGATGCCATCGCACTGAGCCAGGGCAGTTCAATTTCATAGTGCGATGCAAACTGTATTTACAAAGCAAAAGGTATCCTGATTTACCATGGCTGACTTTTAGAGCAAAGCTGACAACAGCTCTGCATCAGGAAAGGTGAGAAGGGGAAACAGCAGAAAGGAGCAGAAAAAAAGAAGGAGGAAGAGGAGTCCTTTGCACAGAGCCTGCCTCTTCCTGCCTGAACTCTAGGTGCACCTCCTCCGCAAAATGCAGGAGACGGAAAAGGCCAGAGCAAGGGAGCCCTGGCAACCTGGGTGAGACCTGACTGTTTCCCTCCTTCTTACTTTCTTTCCTTCCTACCCTCCCTATTTTCTTCCCACCATCCCGTCCTTCCTTCTCTCCCTCTCTCCCTCCAGGCCTTATTGCTTGCTTCCTTCTCTGCTTCCTTCCTTCCTTGGCCCCATTCTCCTACTCACTCACTCCGCTCCCTCCTTGCTTCCCTCCTTCCCCCTTCCTTTCCCCCTCCTTCCTGCTTCCTTGAGCAATTAATATTAGCCCCAGTATTACCCAGCTTGTCAAAAAGATGCAAGCTCAAAAATCACATTGATGCAAACTGAATTTAATTTTTTATTAATTTTTTTACGTATTATAATAGTACCCTTGATGCATGTTACTGTTAAGTTTAAATAATAAGTTAAATGTTTTGATTAAAGTTTATTTTTATATTAACACAGTTTATTATTCTTGAACCTTGTGGTCCCTGCTAATAACAAAAAAATCAAAGTGGTCCCTAGTCAAAGAAAGAAAGAAAGAAAGAAAGAAAGAAAGAAAGAAAGAAAGAAAGAAGGAAGGAAGGAAAAGGTTGGGGACCACTGGTATAAAGAGTTGTTTTAAAATCTTCACGATAATGTTTTATCTAACAATTCAAAATACAAGAATTTTTGGCATGAAAAGCCAGCTTCAACCATAGCTTAATGCAAGAAAAAGCACCCAAATGCTAGGTTTCATGTATTTTATATGCCATCTCTCAGCAGTAATGACAAATAGCATGGAGGAACAAGACACAACCTTTCAAGACCTCAAATGTGAACTTCAAATCATGCCAGCTTTTGGAAATGATAATTCAAATATGTGGAACCAGTGTAAATCAAGAGTAAAGCTTGCTCCCAATTCATTCAATCTTGCCAGAAGGATAATATGGCTGACAGAATTGAAAGCTGTAAGTTCAGAGGTATCAATAAGAACAAATTCTTTTCTCTATGCCATCACAGGTAATCTCACAGAGCGGTCAAGGCAGTTTTAGCGCAAAAAGCTATACCCACTTGAGCTGAATCTAGAAAATCAGGTTCATTCAAAAGTGGGATCCAATTTGCCTCTGATATTGTGAGCCACCTTGAATTCCATTTTGTTTGTGGAAAGACAGTATGCTGGTCTTGCAAATTACAAGATTTGAAGTCTAAATAAATTTATGTCTTAAATTCATTTAAACAATTTTCTCTTTTAAAAATCACACAGAACATCAATATTTACTGTAACTATAATTTTGTTTTTCAATTGTGAACTCAGAATTGGAGGAAACAGCCCTTTCACCATGTTCAGATGTGTTTTTGAATGGGAGATGAACAAAATGGATTCACTCCAAATCTCTTAAACTACTGCATTGCAGGTTGACAATCACTTATCCAAAATGCATGAGGCCAGAAGTGTTTTAGATTTCAGATTCTGGAATGTCTTTATTTTGATATATGTACATAATGTGATATGTTGGGAATAGGTCCCAAGGTGAAACATAAAATACGTTTATGTCTTGTGTATAAGACACATAGGGTAAAGGTAATTTTATACAATGCATTTCATGATTTAGTGCATGAAACAAAATGTGTGTGTACTGAACAATCAAAAAGCAAAGGTGTCATTATTTCAGCAACTCATATGGACATTTTTAGAATATTTTTGATTTCGGAGTTATGGATAAAGGGGTGCTCAACCTGTACCATTCCTGCCCCCTGCAGGCATACCAGTACATTTTTTATCCCAACATGTAAACTGGACCCTCACTCAGTGAGGAAACCATGAATAAAAACATGCATCCTGTTGGGGAAATGTGCTGGAGATTATCACTTTCAGTAGCTTTAAGTTTGTTTTCAAAGCATGCTAGTATTCTTTTACTGTTAAATAGTCTTCTCCATAACAAAAGTTGCACATTTCCCTATCACATTCACATTTTATGAGCCTGATGTAATTTTTAAGTAATGTTTAAGAACTTGGAAATTAAAAGTTTCCACTCATACCTGCCATCCTGTCTGCGATAATCTTGCTGCTGTTCTATTCTTATCATTGGTTTCACCATGCCTCGTTCAGCTGTGCTGGATGTTGACATTCTGTCACTATCCAATCTATTGGTGCTCTGTTCCACACAAAATGAGAAGTACTTGTCATAATGTGCATTCGATATTGATTTCCAAACAAAACAATAGATGAGAAAAGTATAAAAGGAGATCAGTTTGCATTACAATAATTCCCTCAAACTGTCAATCTTAATAAGTCTTTCCCCACCACCTCAAAAAACACCAGCACATTTACCATTAACTTCTTCATTGAGATTAGTAATGGTTAGCATGCTTTTTGCAAGGTATGAAATTTCCTAGATCATTCAAAATGAAATCAGCAATTGATGTAAGCCTTGGTTTCCCACAGCTCTCAACACCCTTCTTTCACACGTTAAAACCTCTTCCTCCTCATTTTAAGGTAGCAACGACTGCCATGGGGTCTGAACCCAGTAAAATGTAATTTATATGAAGTACGGTTGAGAATAAAGCCCCAAAGCCACAATTGGATCATGGCTTGTTTTCATTAACCAAATGGGCCCAGAGGTGGAAGCCCCAGATATTCTTGGACAGAAACTTCCATCTGCTCCAGTCTGCACAGTCAAAGTGAATGGTAATGGAAGCTGAAATTGCCATCTCATTTTTAAACAAACCAAAGAATCAAATTTGGACAATACATGAAATTATCACACTAAATTCAAGAACAGGGACTTCCATTCTCTTCTCATATGCAACACTCAAGCTTGGGACTTATGCACATAACAAAAAATTAGTTTACCCATTATGGCTGACCCAGTGCTTAGGGTTCAACTTTTCTCTAGTTAAATCCTGGTATTACACTTTAAGCACTAAGCAAACCACTTTTGTTAGCCATAGAATTTCCTGTTCTGCTTCACTCTTGCTTCAGGAAAGGAAAGCACTCCGTTCAGGAAAAGAAAAACTTTTCTTAATTCCTCTTTTCTGTCCTCTTCACAGATAAATGGGTTGGGCAGCCATCTTCATGGAAAAATTATTTATTTTTGCCCATACCCTGATCAGCTGCTCTGCCACTAAAGTGAGGGAATAGTCCTTATTTTATTTTTCTGCTGTTATTTCCCCTTCTTCAGCAACCTCATTCTTTCCAGCGTTTTTCTCTATTTTTAGTCATAGGCACACTTATAATATTAACTACTTTTCTTTAAGATTGTCAAGGAAGGGCAACCATGTCCAGTTAGTATGGTAAAATAGGGGGGGAAACTGTAAGAAGGGAACCGGCCCAACCACCACAACTGAAAGAAACATGGGATTGGTACATAAGGATAAAACCTAACTGTTTGATTGGTACATAGGATAAAACCCAATTGTGGATTTTCTTTGAGCTATCCCTAAAATTTCAGTGTGTATTACATTTTAATAATTTGAAGTATGAATTGTACAATTATAGATGTTTATCGGAGATTTAAGTTTACTGACAGTCGGTTACCTTGCTTGTAGATAATCCTGTTCCACTATGTATGTCTCCCTCCAAATCAAATGTAGTTTCTTGTACAGCTCTGAGAAAGCAACATACATTCAAGAACTTGGTGATTAGGGACATGCAATTAATAGAAACATAACAGCATAGCAATGTTATGTTCAATAATTTAGTATTTTTATTAACTGCAAATGTACAATATATTTAATATGCATAAATATAAATTTAATGTTTAATTCCCTAGAATGACAGTGCAGAAAGATCATTAAAATAATGTGATAAAAAGATATAAAAATTATCTGTTTTTTTTGTTTTTAAATGGTTCCTGCTGATATTAGCTACCTTGGACTTCTTATGGAAATGATGTATAGAAATATTTTAAATAAACGAACTCCTCAGATTGCTAGTTACAGGGTCTTTTTGATCTTTGTCATACCTGCTGTGAGATCCCACAAGTGTGAGGATGGATATGAGCAATTTTTGATATAAAAGGTGTGGGGAGCATAATGCTCATTCAAAACAAAGTATCTGTTTCTTTTATATTTTGCTTCAAAGAAAAATATGTGCAGATTTTGGCAAACATCGCAAATTTGGCCATTATAAAAAAAAGAAGAATGGTTTGCTTGAGGCTTCTGGACTATAAACTGCCCACCAATGGTGGAGAGGAAGGAATACAAGGAAGTGGCTCTCATACAAAGGAAATGAAGTATTTTATTCTATATCTTTTTGACATTATCCTATATTATTTATTTACTGGTTCTGCTGTGCTTAAGCAACTAGACATAGTATGCAAAAATCCTTTAAAAACATGCTTTCAAAATAATTGCTAGTATTGCTTGACAACTATATTCTAGATCTCATTAGTAATACTAAATTTAAAGCCCCAGTAAATACAAACTGGTATACCCTTTGCCAAATTAGGAAAACAGTATTTTTGCTCAATCACATCCTACTAAATTCCAGTCATAATTTGATTTTTTATTGTTATTTGTGATCTCTGATCATTTTATACGCTTATTCCAAAATATTAGATACAAAAGAGTGCATTAACTATGAACAAAATTGTAACTTTTGTATTTTTATTATAGCTTTGTTATAAAAACATAAAAATAATAAAAATATAAGGACTTTAAATGCTTATTATGTTTTTTTTTTTGTTTTTTTTAAGTGTAACTTGACATGCCTGTTTGGTTGCGTTGATTACTGCTCTTCTGCTAGTTCAACATAAAATTAGTATTCACTAATAAAACAGAAGCCTATTCCAAAAGAGCTCACATGGTGGAGCAAGAGCACCAAACACTAATGAATACATTATCACATGACCATGTTATTTAATTTATATCATTAATACTTCTTAAAGGATTTCCTAAATTTGGGATTATTGCTTGAAAACTATGATTTACCCAGCTTTGATTCGTGAACTTTTGACCATGTGACCAGCATCCAAGCGTCCTTTAGGAATGTGATCTTGAACAGGATCCACAAATTTAAATACATGAGAGGTCCCAAACTGAACTTTCATACCACTTTGCAGCATAGTGGTCTCTGAGATTCGCTGACCTTCTACATAAGTCTCAGCATCAATGTTTCTTGGGGTAACTGTAACAACTCCATCCATATTAGTAAGGTCACAGTGATGAGGCTGAATTCCTGGACCAAACAACTGTAAATATAAATGCTCAAAATTCAAAAACAGAAAAAGCAACATCAAGATGTTCAAAAATATATTGGTTTCAATAAAAAACTGAATGTCATACTAACACATGCCATGGCCTGAACGACACATTCAGGAAAATGTTCAAATGTCATAAAAAGTTGGTAGTAAACAAAGCATGGCTTGGCATTAAAAATCACGTTGCATGTATTTAAAGTACATTTTCCAGAAAAAAATACAAACTGAATTACATTTTAATTTTTTTTTTACTTCTGTTACAAAAGAAACTACAAAGTCCAGCAATGAAAAGAATTATCAAACTACAATGAGTATCTTTGGATCTTAAGGAGGAAGCGACCCACCACCCTCTGGTTCCATCATGGCTTATGATATCTCTAAAAGTGTTTATTTACTTCAAGATTTCTCACCTGAATGGAGTTTTCATCAAATTTTTCTGTACCAACTTCTGTCACACTTAATTGCAAACGATAAAGCTTTGGTTTATCTCTGGAGTCAGAACCATCTGTAAATAAGAACAGACAATTGTATTTGCACAACAAATGAAAGTATGGAATAAACACACATGGTAACATTACATTATAAAATAACACGTCTAGGAGGCTTAGTACTCTTTAATGAGACACTGAAAGACGTACACACACACATAGGGATGCTATTGTTTCAGCAAAGGGTGTGATTTCCCATTTTTTTCTTCCTGCAAGTGAGGATGAAAATACTCTCCTAAACAATACTGGAATGCCACTGAGGGTTCCACGGACAAAATTGGCAGGAAAATTGTTCCTCTAGTAGGAAGCCTCCACTGGCCGCCAGCCACCTCCATTCATGGAAGGAAAGGTCTCTATCCAATTCTATATAGAATTCTAAGGGATCTGTATTTGAATAAGTCAGTATACATTTTTTAAAAAACACTAGTGTTGTGGAACTTTAGTGAGTATCCGACCATTAACAGTATGTGACAACTGTCCCCATACTGCAATCAGTAGTAGATTTTCCTATGTGCAGAGTTCCACTCTCAAAAATATAAGGAAAGGATGAGCACACCTATGCATTTGTACTTCACCAAATGTATCATTTCTTCCGACTACAATTTCAGTTCTAGTCTAAACAAGCATCAGCCTGGAGAAGGAAAATTGACAGTTTCTTGGTAGTCTCTTATGCACTACAGTAGCCTCAAACCTGGTGACCTCCAGATGCATTTGGGCTAAGCATATCAACCCTGAATATTGCAGACTCTGGTTGATGATGATTAAGGTTGTATCCAAAAGGCAATTCCCTCTATGCCTATGTGCTGAAGCTTATTTAGATTGAAGCGGATGTGCAGCATGGACGACGCACGCCACACACGCACAGTACGCATGCACACAATTAAAGTCCAGACCCACAACAGGTCCCTCTGCTCAGAAAGTTTGGGGAACCCAGCTCTAACTGGTTAGGTAACTATCCAACAACAAAATACCTATCTCTAAGATTTGTCAATTGCATATTAAACCTAAGTTAATAAAAGCTAGGTTACTCTGGTTTTTAAAGGATTTAGCTCCAAACCAGGAATTCCAAAATCAAATCTCATTTCTACCACACCACCTGCAGTATAAGGGATAAAAAATACAATACACTTCATAATTTTAAAATAATGCTATGAACATTTGAAAACTTACAGATGTAACAGATCCCTTCTTCTTCTTAGGCACAAATACTTTTCTTGTTAAAAACAACACAGCCCCTCTTTACCTTTAGTTTCCACCACCAGTAAGAGAATCAATGATTATATTCCTACCCAAGAATAAACTTAAGACTACTGTTCTGCACTCTAGTATTGTAGCCATAAATTTATACAGACTGTGCTTTCTAAACAAGTTGTTCTATCTGACCATTGCAGGCAACTCAAATACAGACAGTCCCAAAGTTATGAACAAGATACATTCTGTAAGTTTGTTCTTAAGTTGAATTAGTATGTAAGTAAGAACAGGTGCATTTTTAAGTGTAACTCCAGACACACCCACACACACACACACAGTGAGTTAGTTTTGGATAGCATAGGAAGGGGTTAACATCCTGTGGTGTTTGTTTTGCTGTCTGTGCCCCTGCTCAGAAGATTTCACTTTCTGTCCCCTTGATAATTAGATTTTGGGGAAAAAATGGTGTGTTGTGGAAAAAGATCTGAGGGTTAGATTTCTTTCACTTCTTGTTGACTCAGCCCCATTCTTAACTATGAATTATTTGCAAGTTGGGTGTTTGTAACTCAGCGACTGCCTGTACTAGGAGAATTACTAAAATGATGAGCAAGGGAGATTCACCCTTTCCCCAATTTCATAATGAATCTTTGCTGTTCCTCCCAAAAGAAAGCTAAACGGTGGCATTCCCCTAATTGACAGACTGTGCATTCTGAAGAAGCATCTGCATCCTTCACCACAATCTTATCTGCTTAACAAATCCAAGTACAATATTTCAGGCCCTTTTGTCTATAATGAACTAGAAGTTTGGTAGAAATAAGAGATACGTTTTTTTCTTTAATCAAGAGATTATTGGATGCTAAGATTTAAGTTTCTTATCGTCATTCAAAAATTATTTCCCTGTCTATCTCACAAACAAAAGATAATACATTTGTGAAAGTATACCATCTAAGCAGCAGGAAATATTTTACAAACATCCCTATATATGTGTGTGTGTGTGTATCTCACATTGCCACTATGTTTCTTTCTTCTTTTTTAAGATCATCTACTGATATTAATATTGGAAGTTTTTAAAAACATTTTTATTCAGTTCCTATTAAAAGCAATATATTTCACATATACAGTACAAATGCATCTGTTTTCCATTAAGAGTGAAAACCAGAAAGAGTCAAAGAGCATGGTTATACACATGTACCAAAATTTCTCTGGTCACAGGATTAGGACAGAGAAACAGCTAATTTTCAAAATTTTCTGTATGTGCACATAGCTTATTTCATTTGCATACAATAAACATCAGAGAATGCAAATCCTATACAAGTCCTAAAGCCTGATATTTAAACTTCAGATCAGGAGCACTTAGGATGATTCTGATACTGATTAGCCACACTACTTACCACAATAATTCTTATAAGATGTATGTAATTTAACACTGAGATCAGTTTGAGTGGTGTCATGCTAGGAGACCTGGGTTTGAGTCCCTGCTTTGACACAGGAATCTGTTGTATGACCTTGGACAAATCATTCTTTCTTAAAAGAAGGCAAAGACAAATTCCCACTGAACAAATCTTGTGATGGGTTCACCTTATGTGTAGATTTTCATCCAAATCATCTGTTGGCATACATTAGCCCCATCAATTTCACAGAGTTTTCTTAGGCAAGGTATACCGAGAAGTGCTTTTTACTAGTTTCTTCCTCTGAAATTTAGCTTACAGCACCTAGTATTCATTGGTGGTTCCCATCCAAGAACAGGGTTGATTCAACTTAATTGGGATATGGTGCCTTTACAGTATTTAGATCCTTAGAAGTTGTCAAAAGTTAACGACTTGAAAGTGCATAAATACAACAACAACTTAACATTATTTTTCTGATGGAGAATATAAAGAACTTTCTGTTGTCTTTTAGTAATAACATTATGTTTCCTCCCTTCTGTTCAACCATGATAGAAATAAATGTTTCCCCTTTTAAAATAGACAAAAGCCTTTTTTTTTTGCTGACACAGAGTTTAGTGACTAGTGAGAAAGAGCAGTATTAAGTAACAGGATTACCTTCATAAGTGTGATAGTTGTAGTAGGCAAAGTGATTCCTTCTCCCTGGGGTTAGAAAACACATGCACAGGACCCAGGTGAAGGCAGCATCAGCAGAACAGATACCATGCAGAACATGCGGAGGGCAGAGAAAAGAAAAGATAGGAAAGAGTGAAATTGTAAGCCACCAACACTTACTCAGTTTAAAAGGATGCAGTGCTTTTAATGCTTTCAACTTTACAAACTGCATAGAGTTTACAGACATGAGTGTTGTGGATGGATTAATATGATTAATTAGCTGGAAACAAGCTGCTAGAAGAAAGCACAGAAAAGTAACAAAGCAAAGTGGAAAATCATCTTTGATTCTATATAAGCTAAAACATACTTCACATTAGACTGTAGTATTATTTCCACAAACGTTTGTATCTTTCATTCATGTATTTTTTGTAACTGTATCAGGATGCTATTATACAAATAAAAAAGACACAGAGGACTATTGCCATGGCATACCTACTATGATCTTGGTTGCCCATAGATAATAGTCACATGTTTACAGGGAAGAAGAGCACACTCTCAGCATGCTACTGTATGTGATGTTTTCCCTACAGGGAGACAATCTGGATTGTCTACTATCACATATGAAGGAGGGCCAACTTTACTTTACCTGCCATAACTACAGGATGCTCAGTCTACATATTTATAACCAAAAATACTTTCACATTCCACTTCATCTATTTTGATACACACAATGCTATAAAGGCATATTAATGCCATATTCAAGGTACTAAATATTATATCATCTCAATATTTCAGAGATTCAAAATTGCACATTCTTTATGATAGGAAGCAACTGTACTGTAACAATTATGAATGCCTCACTCTTTTGTGATACATTCACTTTAGAATAACAACAACAACAACAACAACAACAACAAGTTTATTCATGTACCCCGCCTCCATCTCCCTGAAGGGACTCAGGGCGGCTTACATATGACACAAGGTGCCTAAAACAAAGCATAAAATGTACACACAGTACAATACAAAAAAGTAAAACCAATAGAACATAAAACAACAATTTAAAACTCAGAGCAACAAAGTCAGTAGAATAGAAAAAGAAAGCAAAGGAAAATAAGGTTTTGAGTGGTTAATTTGGCTTCTTGTTGGAGTAGATGTGTAGATAAGGTTTCCTCATTAGAGGCATCAACAAAATTAGTTTTTAGAAGATGGAGAATCACTCTTCACAAAACTCCCAAGGGAAACAGTATGTGTGAAAATCAAAAGAGGTCTCCTTGGTTCTTTAACTCAGAAAATGAGAACTATTGTAAATTATTCCTTTATCAGGTTTCTTTCCCGCATTTCTCTCATAACTAGGACAAAAGGTGGTTTCTAGTATAAGGGGAAAAAACACAGCTACCTATATACCCTAAATAAGTTGTATATGTTAAATTGTAGTATACTGGTCATTCCATTAAAAACAATGCTAAAATATTTTTTTATTAGTAGTAATAATATTGTAATGTAAGAAGTACAACTCATCCATCTCTCTGTTGCTGAGGGCTCAGCTGAACAAAACATTGTTTTCAACGAGAAAGACAGTGAAGAGATTAATCTAGTCCATTTAGCCACAGCACTGCTATATGCTACTAATATTGTATTCGCAAGTCATACTATGTTAAGCATATGTAAAACAAGTTAGCGCCAAACAGCGGGGCTAAACCACAGCACTCACTAAAGCACACAAAAAAGCCCTTAATATGCATCAGTGCTCTGTGATGTGTCACTACTATCCAGACCTCAAACTGATTACAGGATTCTCTATGTAATCATCTGTACAACAAAATCATTTTTTTCAAAACTGATTTGAAACTGACTGAAGTAGTCTTGTGCGGATGTGACCAATGACACTGCTTAATTCATAACATGTATTGTTTCTATTGTTATTTATTTGTTGCATTTGTAAGCCATCTTTCTCCAAGAGTGAGAAAGGTGACACACAAATCTAACCTCTCCAATAAATATTGTAATTACTACCAATGAAAACTAGCATTAAAATTTACTGATTACTTCCTTCAACCTGACAGAATTTAATTTAGTTTTAGAATGGAGTATGCATCTTTAAAAACCACCTACAGCCCATTGCAAGAAATATTTAACATCCTGTAATAGCACTCAAATTTAAACTTTATTAAGTAAAACAAGGCACCCATAGAATTACTAACAAAATTTAGCCAGTCACCCACCTTCTTCATGAGTCTAATCAGTTTCAATATAGATTGAGCATCCTTTACATAAAATTCCTAATATCAAAAAATACAAAATTCCCCACTAGTGGCTGAGTTAATGAGCCTTTTGCTTTCTGATGAATCAACTGTCACAAAATTATTAAAATTTATTGTGTATAAAATTACATTTACTCTATAAGTTGTATACGAAACTGAAATTACTTTCATGTTAAGCCTTGGATCCCATCTCCAAGATATCTCATTATATGTGTATATACGAGTATTCAAAAATCTGGGGGGAATGGGGACTGAAATCCAAAATCCTTCTAGTCCCTAGCACTTCAAAAAAATGATACTCAATCTAGGCAGGAAACATCTTTGGCAGCATCTTATTTTTTATGCTTTCATGCCCCCAGTCTTTTTTCTATTTGTAGATTTCTATAGCATATGGTACTAGTGAATAAAAATATTATTAAAAAAGAAAAAGCACTGAAATAACTACACAGTAATAGAAGAGAACTAGACAAAGAGTTCTAGATGAACGCAGTAAAAACCCGCAGCTTTGAGGGTCAGAAAATTAAACAAGTCTGAATAGGCACAATGTAAAAAGCCACCATCAGAAAAGCCTTTCAACTTCAATCCTCTCTAACTAAAAGAACAGACACATTCAAGAGATAGGCCTTGGAAGATTATCTCATTATTCAGAAGGATCATGCTAGAGAACACAGTTCTTCAGGTACACAAGGCTGAAACCATTTTGGGCTTTACAGACAGGAAATATTAACTGGAGCTGTGCACTGAAACAGAGCAACAAGCATAACTGATAACACAGTGTTGACAACATTTATTTATGCAACCTAAGCAGATGTATTTTAAACCGAAAGCAGTGAAAAAAAATTATACTACAGGAAAGTCATTTTTTCTTGCCTAATTAGAAGGAGATAGTTTCCTGTCACAGCAAACTGTAATATCATGTCTACTTTGTTATTTATAGGATATCTAATTCTTTCCTGTCAATTTTACAATCAAGCCTATCATTTAGAACCAGTACAATCCATGGTGCATTGTACTGTTTCATGATTAAATACAGTTTAGTTTTTTCCAACAACGAGAAAGCATGGCATTACACATCGCTTCCTCATAATTTTATCTTCACAAGGATGAGGGAAACGTTCTAAAGACCAGTCCAAACTCACTCTGTTACCCATATTGTTTCAGTGAACTTTTGAATCCAAATTAAAGACCAGGATGCTGCAGTGACTTCCAAACAACAATCAATTCAAAGTATCTGCCAGTGCATTACAAAATGGTGTGCCACTTGTGAAAAATGTCTGATAACATATGTAATTCTGCCAGATTTTTTGATTAGTTAAAAATGGATCAATCATTCCTGACATAAAGATACACCAATTTAATGTCAGAAAGAACTTTCCATTAAGCTTCTAAATAAGTCACTGCACTGGTTTCATTTCCTAAGTCGAAATACTCTAACTGGTGACATACATATATGTATGTATGTAAAAATACAAAAGCAGAGCTCCTCTGGGAACAGATAATTATCCTCTTGCTTATGACGCATTATCTCCAAGTATAATTACATCTTGACTACCAGAAATACTACATATACTCCAGTTAAGTTTTCCTAAGGCATTATTAAAAAGAAAGTAATAGTTTGGATCTAAAGATGCCCAACCACATGTGGAAGACATATTCCATAGAAGGACGATTTACATCTCACACTAACGTTCTGTACCAGAATTTACCTTATATAATACAATGTGAATTGTTACCCAATGAATTACATGAGGTTAACAAATCTAACAGTGTAACTTATGTAAAAGTATATCTTTCTACAATAAAATCAGTACAAAATGCAAACTCAGAAATAGGCTTTTCAGTTCATGCAACTAAGTATCAATAATTCATTTTAACTACCATGTTTCTTCAATTGTAAGATGTGACTGATTGAAAGATGCACTCTAATTTCATTACCACCACCAACAAAAATAACTAAGATACAGCTGAGACGCACTCCATTTTTAAAGATGCTTATATAGGAAAAAAGTGTCTCTTAGAATTGAAGAAATATAGTATTATTTTATTTTTGGAAATTCAGTGGTTTCATATAACTACATCAAAATAAAGTTTTACCTGGCTATGAAAATGTTCTTATGGCTTTCTCTGGCAATATTAAAGAAACACTCAGAAAATATAATGATACCATTTCTTGCTTCAAATCTGATCTATAAAGGAGGATGAGGAATTTCAAAACAAAATCTGAATAATTAGTAAGCAATTCTAAAATCAGTCCATGTTTGAAGAGCAAAACAGTTACCTGGACTTAATTCAACAAGATAAGGTAGTTTCTCTGGAGGAAGGGAAGAGCCATAACTAGACCCGTCAACTCTTTCTTTCCCCTTTAATGGCTTTCCATCAACCTGTTTCTTCAACTTCTTTGGGACGTAATCAGGTGGCCGCCTTTTTAACTGAAAAACGAGTATTCCTAAACCACAGAAACATGAATAAAGCATTTGAATTCAGTCATACTTTGCTTTACAGTTGGATAAAATAGAAAATGACTGAATATACTGAAGAGACTGTTCCCCACTAAATAGCAGTTATCCATTTTATGATTAAATTTGGATTAGAATTAAAAAGGATATTCAAATCAACAGAACTTCAACTCTCCAAGATCCAGTATTCTTAGTGTAAAGATAAAGTCAAGAATTTAAATATTTTAATGCATAATGTGCATCCTTTTAACAGGTATTTACAAGTCTTCTCAGGGAAGTCAACTGCATGTAACTAAAAATGTTCAATTTATGTCTATTTTGGATTGTACTGACACACGAAGAGTAATCAATTGGAGCTTCGTTTCTTTAGATTTTATTTAAACCTCAAAGCTCAAAACAAAGCGTATTATCAAATTTTGTCCTCATGTGCCCTCTGTGAAGTAAGTGAATACAACACATACTCCCTAGTCTAAAACTACCTGAAGGGGGCTCAAAGTACTTTCAATATTTAGTGGGACCCTCCAACCTTGTTATTCTTACAAAAAAACAAGATCTAATTACAATAAATGTTATATCATTACCCCCAATTTTGAGCTATATTGTATTTAAAAAAACACTTGCTTCTTCACACATTTATTTGGAGCAGCCTTGGGCGCACAACTCCATCACTTACATACAGCAATTGCTTAAATCTCCATACTAGAGATCAGCTGAAATGTAAAAAAAAACAATCACACAAATCATGATCTGATCATTTGAAGATGATCAAGTGACAAAACACCATGTGCAAGAATAGGCTAGAGGCATGAGTATGGTTCACTCATGGCGTAGTAACAACCTGGTGTGTCTAAATATGCTCATTGTGTATTAAATGTTCCGAACAGCAAAAATTACCTTTGTCACTAGGCCATTCCCTGAATATCTGAAGTGGGCACTCATCATCATCAAGAATAGATTCTTTAGCACCTTTATCATCAGAATGCTGAGCACCAGGAGGAAGCATTACCTAAAGCAAACATAAAGTATGAGGACCCACTGAATAGTTACCCTAAAATATTTATTTATTTATTTACGGCATTTATATGTCGCCCTTCTCACCCCGAAGGGGACTCAGAGCGGCTTACAAGTCATAAGTACATACAACATACTACATAATACATAACTAGCATAGTACTATAACATCATTCATAACACTAGTACTACATAATATTACATTATTGCTAGGGGAGGGGCGCTGATGTCACAGGGGACAAGATGGCAATGTCCTCCTGGCTCCCCTTCTTTCTTCTGGCCCAAGAGCGGCCGTTGGTGCTGGCGGAGGGGCGCTGATGTCACAGGGGACAAGATGGCAATGTCCTCCCGGCTCCCCTTCTTTCTTCTGGCTCCAGAGTGGCCGTTGGTGCTGGGGGAGGGGCGCTGATGTCACAGGGGACAAGATGGCAATGTCCTCCCGGCTCCCCTTCTTTCTTCTGGCCCCAGAGTGGCCGTTGGTGCTGGGGGAGGGGCGCTGATGTCACAGGGGACAAGATGGCAATGTCCTCCCGGCTCCCCTTCTTTCTTCTGGCCCCAGAGTGGCCGTTGGTGTTGGGGGAGGGGCGCCGATATCACAGGGGACAAGATGGCAATGTCCTCCTCGCTCCCCTTCTTTCTTCTGGCCCCAGAGTGGCCGTTGGTGCTGGGGGAGGGGCGCTGATGTCACAGGGGACAAGAAGGCAATGTCCTCCCGGCTCCCCTTCTTTCTTCTGGCCCCAGAGTGGCCGTTGGTGCTGGGGGAGGGGCGCTGATGTCACAGGGGACAAGATGGCAATGTCCTCCCGGCTCCCCTTCTTTCTAGTTACCATCCTCTCTGCTACTGTTCTTATTAGAATAAGTCAAAATTAGATCCAAAATTCTAAGTGCATCAAATTACGGTTTGGTTTCCAGTTTTGAAGGTATTACAAGGTAGGAAGTAAAGAAACTAATATAATCCAGTTGAAATCGCTTGTTATTTTAGTTTTCTCTCAACATGCAAACAATACTCCAAATATTTTTAGTTTTCAGGAATACTTCCTTCCATTGTCTCTTTAGGCATAGTACCAAATCATGATAAATATGAATACAAGAATAATGTTTGAGAGCATAAAACTGTATTGCACTCTGACAAAAATATAAGAACACAGTGCAAACTTCTAGATCTCAAGACCTTGAGGAAACAGTCCACTCTATCATGTAAGCCAGATCATAAATTACAAATAAATTCAACAGGAACTTATCTGTTCCTGTTTGCTGAATGCTATACTCCTTCCCTACATAGGTTATCCATGGATGGCAAACAGTCTATCTTCAACAAGCTCTCCAACACATGGCTATATCAAAATTAAACAATAAAATTCAAAATAATGCAATTTCTTGAATCATGTATACGATTATATTATTTTGCCTTTTATATTCTCATATTATTTAAGAAAACTCAATATTATGTGTCAGCATTTGTTTTGGCACACAAATAATTATACAGACATCTTCAGTTCAATGAAGCAATCATTTTTTTTAAAAAAAGTATTAGATCACATTTCAACATTTTAAAAGCTAACTTAATAGCGGTATTAAGTCTGGAATATCAGTATCTAAAGCTAAGAATTTTTTAAATGCATTGTAAGCCGCCCTGAGCCCCCCCCCCCCCCTGGGAGTTGAGAAGGACGGAGTATAAATGTTTGAAATACACAAATAAAGCATTCTGTAGTCTACTTCCTACTTCCTCTGATGCAAATGAGGAAGCCAACTTAGTCTATGAAAGCTTACACTACCAACTTTATTCTTTCAATTAGTCTCTAAGGTACTATAAGATGCTTTTACACAAATAGATAAGTATATTTATTTTGGCGATCATCATTACATTAACAAGAAGCAGGAAATATTCTCTCTAACAATTAAGATATCTGAAAGCTAACTACTTTGGAACTATTTTCTTCAATGAATTTACTCACTCTAGCAATGCAGTAATCCTTAGGATTTTCCTTTTCCAGACCATACTTCTCCAGTGCTTCAATAACAGCAAAATCGGCAGTATCTGTGGTAGACAGCAGGATTGTCTTGTACGGTATATTTGGCTTCAAACTGTCTGCATAAATCCTCAGAGTCCCACCTAAAACACAAATTATATATTAACACACATTATAAATTATGAGCTCTATACAGCCTGAAGAACTTGAATCTTTTTTTTTTAAAAAATGTCACCCAACATGCACTATGAAATACTTTTTTAAATACATTGTATCTCTTTCCTCAATACTGGGATCCAAGGAATTTTACACGAAGCAGATAAAACTACATGAAAATGCTAAAACACAAATAGATCACACTAAACCAACTAAATTTAAAATAACTTAAAATCATGTGAGTTAGGAATGGAGGACTTCCAGTTAAATGCCATTCCCTCAACAAGCAAACAGTTGCCAAAGGCCTGTCTGAATGAAAAATATATCACATATCAAAACTGAAGACTATTACACTGCAACCTGACTATTTCTGTAACATACTTTATGTCTTTATTAATAATAATATAATAAAATTTTATTGATACCCCAACAGAATACCTAATAACATAGCTAGCCTTTTCAGGAACTATTTAGGAGAGTCTATGAAAGAGATTGAGGTTGAATCCGATTTGGGTTGCTGCTGCTTCATTGTTTATTACACTATGGTCACAATCGACTAATAATATTTTCCCTGAATACTGTAATTTTTGTGTTGTAATTTATTATCATGTTTTTTCCCCATAATAATATTGGCATTTGCTTTCCACTAAGCCCTCAAGTGAGATAAAACAAAAATAAGTGGATATGTTAGAACAAAAACAAGAGAACATGTTAGAAGCAGCTCTTCAGAAAGCAAAATCCTGGGTTGTTGGGACAAATCCAGAATGGGAAAGAGCCTTTTCAGTGGATGCTTCCAAACTCCCTCCCATGAGAGACCAGGATGGCCCCATACCTGCTGGCTTTCTGCAAACAGGTATCTGACCTTTCTCTGCCAGCAGGCATTTGGAGAAGAATAAGGGGCACACTGTCGGGGAGGTTGTGGGTGGAATTTTTGAGGGGACTGAGTGTTCTAAAATGCCTTTTAATTGTATTATGTTTTAATTATTTTAACAAGACACACAGTATTATTTAATTGTGTTTTCAATTACTGTATTCATTCTATTTAAGTTGGTCAATGTATGTGGTTGTTAGCTGCCTTGAGTCCCCTCAGGGAGAAAGCCGAGGTGTAATCAAGTGTAAATAAATAAATAAATCATACTTGTCTCTGTTGTTAGAACATGGTATGTAGGTCACATGTTATTTGGGATATCTCATAAAGGAAGTCAATGCAAGTTTTACAAAGATACTTGCTTTGAGTTCCATTAGGATTGGGATTTATTCAAAAAGAGTATCCTAAATTGTGTCTAGGAAGTCCAATGAGAGCCAAAGTAGACTTTAAAGCATATGCAAACCTAACCCATCCAATTAATTTTCTCAACTTGAAACAAAAATGCTACCAGAATCTGGCCGGCCATCAGAACTCCTGAATTCTTGCATTCTTTTCTCTAATTTTTGCTGTCTTCGTCGTTTCATTACCACTTCTGGATTGGATATTGTACGAGTGAAACTGGTCTCAGGCATATCTTTGTACACTTCTGCTGCAAGACGGGAATTCTCACTGCCAAAAATAATTTAAAGGATAATTATAAAAATAATTTAATGAATAATCATAGCACATTGCGTACTTTTACCTATACTTGTACCTATAACTCAATTGTTAGATGTTTTTCAACACTTTTCTCAGAATAAGGTGCATGTTCTCCTACCTCACCAAATCAAACAGTTAGCTAAACAGAGATAGATTAAGGAAAGTTTTACAAGATACCCTTTAAAATTCTTGAATATTGGAAGAATCAGAAATACTTGAAATTCTTTAAGAATACTTTTTAAAAGCCCATCATTGTCTGAGAACAACAACAACTTTAATCTTTAAACAACTCACCAAAATATTTGATTGAAAAAAATTAAAACACACATTTTGTATAATTAAATCACAATCAAATAGTAATATTTATGAAGAGAAAAAAGAGAAAATATATACAAGAGTTTGGACACAAAGAAGCATGGAGAGATCAATTCATATAATAGGGATCAAGGAGATGCTACCCCCTTTCAATGTAATACTTATCCTGGAAATCTGCTCTAGGAGACTGCAAACCTCCTGGGAATGTTGTGGGATGAAGACTGCCGGCGGGGGGGGGGGGGGGGGGGGGGGATATCAGAAGTGGAGGAGGGAACAGAATTTGAGTAGGAATCTTTTTACAGGTGTGCAAATTGGCAAATTATGTGACAAAAGCACCCATATGAAGGAGTATAACAAAAAGCTTGATCTCAATTTTGGGAGATTTATCACCTAATTTATCGATTAAAGATTCAATATCAAGATCAGCTATTCTCCTATCTAGTTAATTGAGACTTACATATCATCCCCATGAAATGGTCCATCATTGTCTAAAGCTTGTCGCAATGCTTCTTTTTCTCGCCTCTTTTTTTCTTTCTTTTCCTTCTTTGATAGAGTTCGCTTGAAGTTCTGGATCACTCCCTCTTTCTCTTGCTTTTCAGGGCCATTGCTTTGAGTCTTCTGAAACAAATCAAAATTATTATTACAATTTAATGAAACGTTAATCCTGTCAGCTGACTGCCTCCCCTTGTAAGAATCTGCCTGGGCCCTGAGATGTTCAAGAGAGGCCCCTTTCTTGATCCCACCTTGATCTCATGCTCGATTGGTGGAAACAAGAGAAAGGGCCTTCTTACAGTGGCTGGCTCTTAACTCTGGAACTCCCTGCCCAGGGAAGCCAGAATGGCCTCTTTCCTCCTGTCCTTCTTCCAGCAGGCTAAAACCTTATTATTCATGCTTTTAAAGAAAAGGATTTTAAAGAACAAGTCAGGGGGTGCTATGATTTGCAGCTTTGTATATGTTTTATTTAATTTAAACTGTGAATTTTAATACTGTTATGTTTAATTCTGTTTTAATGTTTGCATAATTGTATATTTTAAATTATGTAGTCAAACTCTTAATTGTAAACCAATTCGAGTCTCCTTTAAGAGAGATAAAGCAGGGTATAAATAAATATAAATATAATAATAATAGAATCTTGACTGAAACATACATGTTTTTAATGAAGAAAATGATAATTTGCACTCTTGATTGAGAGCAGATCAAATATTCAATCCATTCTCCTAAATAAAGTATGATAATCGTGTGATTATTTGATGCTGTGTGTCTTCAATTAATTTCTGATATGCTGATAACAGCATTTTCTTTGCAGATCTGTTCTGAGAGGGTTGTTTGCCCTTGTCTTCTATGACCCGCCGCAAACTAGCCTCCTGCGGGAGCAAACCTTGCCAGCACGTCCCTGACGTCATGAGACTCCGCCTCTCGCCCCGCCCCTTTCTCAGCCTCTTTCTCCGTGCCAGAGTGGTTTTTCCTTTGCTAGGGCAGCATTGCCAGCGTACTCTCTCAGTTGGCAGAATTCAACTGAGAGAATACGCTGGCAATGCAGCCCTAGCAAAGGAAAAACCACTCTGGCACGGAGAAAGGGGCGGAGAAAGGGGTGGAGAGAGAGGCACAGTCTCATGACGTCAGGGACGTGCTGGCAAGGTTTGCTCCCGCAGGAGGCTAGTTTGCAGCGGCTCTATGACTAAGAGACTATGACTTTCCAAAGGTCACCCATTGGGTTTCCATGGCTGAAGGGGAATTTAACCCTGGTTCCCAATGTACTAGTCCAATACTCAACCCACTACACTTCACTGGTTACCCATGTAATCATATATAATTGCATAATGCTAGTCATCAAATGAAATAAAATATTAATTCATTCCTTCATATATAATTGCAAAACATGGTTAGGATTATGCACACAAGGTTTAATGAAACCAGTTAAGTGACAGGCTCTCTCTTAGTGCTTTCACCTCTTCCAGTAAAACCTGGAATACAATTTCAGCTAAGTTTTTTTAGCTACTTTTATACAATCCTGCCTGTATCGAGACTTAGCATCATGTCTGAACCAAGAATCTTGTTTTAAAACAAAGTTATCATTTTAAGAAGACCTGCCTGGATTGAGCATACTACTAACATGAGATTCAGTCAACATTAAAGTCATTTGAACTACTTGGAAGAAGGAAATGAAGCATGTGACTGTACCACTTTACCAGGCTCATTCAGGTTTAACAGTTGCACACAAATATGGCAAAGCCCAAACAATGTTGCACATGCACTGACTTGGGCTTTTAATTTTTTTTTATTAAACACACTTGTGCAGCATCTTATGCTGATTAAAAAGTGTGGAATTCAAAAGCCTCCTTTTACTTGCAAATTATCTTCATGTTAGCACAAAGAAGGCAGGAACACACAGAAATGCCAAAAATCTCAGTTCTGTATTTTTATTCTAATCTCCTACTTTATGAAAAGTAAATTATTTGGTAACATATGAAAAATGACAAATTCAACTAATATGAATATCAAGCCAACCTACTTCATGTTCAAATCAAAACAAAAACAGTGTGAGGTTTTTTAAATGAGTTAACCTCACCATATTGTTCTAAATTTTGCTTTCTAGGAAGCAAGACCAATTTAAGAAAGAAAAAAGCATAAACATGAGCATTCACATAGTTTTATCATACATATAAATACCACATGAAATCTGTCATTAGTGATTGTTCTCTATACGTTATCTGGAATTATTCATCCAACCCAACAAAATAGTATCTTAAAACCAATATTTAAAACATTTTAAACAGTTTATCACTGATTATTTTCCAAATTACAACAGCTGAAACAACTGGAGCATTAAAATTCAATTTTAATACAATATAGTTTAACTTAATAGTGTAATTCTATTTTAATGTTGACATCTGTATGATTTTAAAAGGGCTGTGGTGGTGCAACGGGTTAAACCACAAAGCTATAGAACTTGCTGAGCGGAAGGTTGGTGGTTCTAATCTACGGATGGGATAAGCTCCCGTTTTTAGCCTAAGCTTCTGTCAACCTAGCAATTCGAAAACATGTGAGCAGATCGATCTGTACTACTTTGGGGGGAAGATAATGGCACTCCGTGCAATCATGCTGGCCACATGACCTAGACATGTCTATGGACAACACCGGCTCTTCAGTTTAGAAATTGAGATGAACACCCACCCACCCCCACCCCCCGAGTCGGACTCAACTAGACTTAATGTCAAGGGGAAACCTTTACCTTTTACATGATTTTAGTTATATGATTTTACTTATTTTAATTTGTAAGCTGCCTTGAATCAACAACAAATATAGATAAAAAAATTCCACTCTTTTCTCAGCACTACAGTTACAACAAAACAACTCAAACTATCCGATGAAACACATCATTATACAAATACGATTGAAAGCGTCTTTCAAAATTCCATCATATGTAATTAAAATATCGTTCTAGATAACTTTTAAACTATATATGGAAAGGTTATTATGGATATTTAAATTGACTTACAATAATATTTGAAAGATATATTGAAACTGGTTTTTTACCTTTGGAGGAAGTGCATCATTTTCATTCTTAAGTACAAATCTTCCCTCTCGATCATCTTTGTTCCAATTTAATTGAACAACTAAGGGTTTCTCATCTATGTCCAATCTTCTTTCTTCTTCAAAATAAGAAATGGAAAGAGGCATACATAAGAGTTACTGATATTTCATAATATTGTTCTTCAGTAGCAGTGGAAAACTACATACATCAGATCGTTTTCAGTTTATAGTACACAAAACTTGTATTACTAGCAACAGTGGATCAGCAAGCAAGACAAAATCAACATGACAATGCATGTCCTCACCCACATGCTTGCATTCAAGGTGCTCACTATTCTCTAAACACCTATGCCTTTATATTTAAGGAACAGAGCCACACGAATCTCTGGAATTTAAAAAATATATACTAAAAGTAGCCTAAAAGTATTGTTTTCTCCAACAAGAGCTGTTCAGGCATCATGTATTTATTTATTTATTGTATTTGTATACCGCCTTTCTCAGCCAATTGGCGACTCAAGGCGGTTTCCAACAAATTGGTATACATAAAACATAATAGATAAAAAACATTAAACAGTATACAACATCACAAAAGCAATAAAAAGCAACATCATCAGCATCTCATTATTTTCAAGCATTGTCCAATTCCAATGTCAGGTCAGAAAAGTGTCTCTGTGGAGTCCCAATATTGGTGAAAAAATTAATAATCATCAAAAAAGAAGTAGGGTTTTTTTAAATTACAAACTTTCATTAACCCTAGTGACCTCCTGCAGTGCCCTTAGGTTCCAGGGAATCTTGGTTGAGAAATCTTGACGCACAGTATCTCGCATCATTGCAATTACTGGTCCTGGGTTCTTTGTTTCAATTTATTTTGGGAATGGGTGCTTGGTATATACTTGGCATGGGGGGGGGGGGGAGGTGGATAGAGAAAAGTAATTTTCTTTTCTTTTATTAAAGTTGATGGTTTCTGTTCTCAGGATTTACAAATACAATAAATAAATAAATACATGATTACCTCCTGCTCAAAATCTGGCAAAACCAATGATATTCCCTATACATTTTAATATGTGTATTCGTGCTTATGTGCTTTAATTGTACTATATAACCCGCCTCGAGTCATGAGGAGAGGCGGGAAAGAAATAAAAATATTATTACTACTACTACTACTATTACTATAGGCTTAGTATTCATGATCCAAAAATCCAGAAAACTAAAAAATCCAATTACATATGGATGGCTAAAAGAGTGACATCTTTGTTTTCTGATAGTTCGATGTACACAAAGAATGTTTCATGCACAAAATTATTTTAAAAATTACTGTGTATAATGAGGTATTCAGGAAACACAACTGATTTTTGTGTTGAGAATTCAATCTCATTTCTAGGGTATCTTATTATACATATGCAAATATTTCACAATGCAAATAAAAATAAAACCTTGTTATCACAAACCTTTCATGTAAGGGATACTCAACTTATAACTCAGATGCTCTTACAGCAATACTACCCAATGTGGTGGTCTACAAATCAATTTTGGTTGACAAGAAATCTGTTACTGGTTTCTAGACAGATTTCAGGAAAAAAAATAAAATCACTGTGGCCAATGCCATATATGTTACGAGTCCCTGATACATTGGTGGAAAAATTCATATTATACAGTTTAAGAAGCACCACCTTACTATTTAGGATCCTTTCGTAAAATTTGTGACAAAATATGAAAATGTAAATGCTATTGGTATTTTTTCTGAATAAACCATACTTTTAATATATTAAAAACTATAATTTTTGTGTTAACCCAATTGATGTGTAATGCATTTGTATTCCTAAAGTACGAAATGACATCTAGTTTTTAAGGTCAGCTAAGATTGTATGTTTCCCCCTTTTTTTCCTCTGAAACTTTCTGTTTTTCCTGGGAGGGGGGCATTTCTACTCCATGGTCTCATATCTAGCCCTCCCCCATTTCATTTTCTTTATCTTAACCAGCTCACAGAGATGAAAACTGATTAACACTGAAAATTCACATTCTTAGCTTAAATAATGAAATTGGCACAGGACTTTCAGACAGTTTCATCCAGAAGCTTAAATAATAAACAGTGTCAGTGACAGGATACAACATCAAGGCATCATCTGTTTGGAAAAACAGCTTAAATGATTTAACAATAATCAGCTAATATCAGCCAAGCAAGTGGAAAAGAAAACTGATCTTTGCCATTAAGGCTTCTTCTTACTAATGCACAGCGATTGTTTAAAGCTGACAGAAAATGTGCTAATAATCCCTTTCCTGTTTTGGAACAAGGGTACGTTTAAAGTGGTCAGTTGAAACATTCACACCTAGATCAAACAGACAAGAGTTCTTTGTCCCATCCTGGACATTCCACAGATATATAAACCCAATTTTCCTAGTTCCAACAGACCTCACTACCTCTGAGGATGCTTGCCATAGATGCAGGCAAAACATCAGGAGACAATGCCTCTAGAACAAGGCTATATAGCCTGAAAAAAACCTACAACAACCCACCTAAAGGATTTATTTAATTAATTAATTATATTTAATTAAAGGATTTTGATTAAGGTAAAAAATAATTGCTGGACATGAGACATTTGCTTATTGCATTGAAGGAAAGTGGAAGAAAAGTCTTGCTGGCAACAGGTTGGCTACTATATGAACAGCATGTTGGTCAAGATGTGCCTTTTGTTTGATGCAGCATGGCTCTTCTTAAATTCTGATGTAACAGTTGCTGAAGGAGTCCATAAACTAGAAATCTTCAGAGCAAGTGCACAATTCAAAGTGTTGGCCTTAGCCTTTACTACCCTAAACAATTCCTGCCCAGTTTACCTATCAGAACATATCTTCCTTTATGAACCAGTTTGAGTATTAAGATCTGCTGGGAGGTCCTGTTCTCGGTCCCATCATCTTTGCAGGTGTGACTGGTGGGAATAAGAGACAGGGCCTTCTCGGTGGTGCCCCTTCGGCTGTGGAACTCCTTGCCCAGTGAGAATAGATCGACCCCTGCCCTCCTGGGGTTCAGGAAAAAAACTTAAAAAATGGCTGTGCAAGCAGACATTTGATGAGTGACAGAATTACAGTATAATACCTACATTTATACAGGCATAAATGAAGCAGTTAAATGATGACTATGGGACTAGTGCAATGTTCAATATGTTTTATGTTATGATGTTTTTATGTACAGTGATTTTCATGGTTTAATTTGTATTTATATGTTTACTGATTTTAGTTAATGTTACGTATTGCTTTTGTATGTATAATGCGGCACTGAATCTTGCCATATTGTACGCTGCTCTGAGTCCCCCTCAGGGTGAGAGAGAGCGAGACAGAAATGTAGTAAATAAATAAATAAAGGATGGCATTTCTTCTTTTCCACTGCCATAAAAGGATTCTGATTCTGGTATATGTCTGTGGGGGTGAATGTTCTGTAATGAAAGGATTATATTTTTCTATATTCTCCAAAGTTCTATTTCGGTGTAAACTAAAACAACACATTAAAAGCCTCTAATTCAGTGATTCCTAAACATAGGTTCTCCAGGTGTACAGCAAGTCCCAGGAGCCTAGCTAAATTGGTTAGAAATCCCAAATGTTTGGCGAATCTAACTTTTTGGCAGATCCTTAGATCCACTGAGATGCCTGTCGTAACAAATCCAGAAATAGGCAAGAGATCTCATTGTCTCACTGTTTGGAAACATGACTGTTTTAACTGGGATGTCCTGTGGAAAAGGTGAGGCTGGAGGGACCTTTGATCACAACCGAAAAAGGTGAAAGGTAATGTCATAAGGTGGACGTTTGACATTGTAATTACTGAACAGTATGTTTCCTCATGCCCAACCAAATATATGTCACTTCCGTAAAGTGTCCTCTGCACCAGAATGAGGCCAGAGATGCTTGTGTTTTGGCAATATAATTTTTACATTAATCAATTGTTTGGTTAAGTTTACATTCACCAATCTGCATTTTAGGAACTGCCTTGGTGAATCCCTAGATGGAGCTACAACAGAAGGCAAGAAAAAGAAAAGCGGAGAAAATGTAAGCAAATGAACAGGGAGAATGCAGAAAGAGGATGCTAATGAAAAGGGATTAAGAACAGAAAAGAAAGGTGCAGTTTAAAAGTTTAAGAGAAAAGTAGACCAAAGCAGATTTTTAAGATAAAAAAAATTCTCCAAAAGATGAAAGTGGGAGGAGGGAGATACTGTAAGAAAAGTCTTAGAAAAGTTGGTGCCTTGTGAATGAGAAGAAAAATAAATCCAGAATGGAAATCTTCTGCAAAGCCCATCTCTTGCAAACATACAAAAAAGATAATACTCATTATTATGAAATGCCATTGAGAAAATCTGGAAAACCAAACAAAGTACACATCTTACTCATAAATTAAAACTGTTTAAGTGCCCCCAATTTACAATTTCAGTACCGCATTAAAGCCTGAACACTAAGGCCTGAACTTGTATTTCTAGAAAATGAAGCATTGAATGTTTATCCCGAATAGTCATTCTTGGATGATTAGAGGAACAATTCACAATCATATTGGTTCTGAATTGCTCTGCACCCCAGAAGAGGTGAATATCTCCACCAACAATATTTCAAAACAGTTGGGCAAGATGTTTTAAAATAACTTACCCTAGCTACATAATTTCAATATATATTAAAGGATATATAAGTATTTGTGTATTACAACTAGGAAATACAGGGAATAGGAAGAAGATACTTTTTAAAAGAACCACATATCATACCTGTTAAATATACTATGTGAAATCTACTGTTATATCTAACACCAGGAGTAGTTGATTAATTTATATGCACATGTATATTTCTGAGTTCTCAGTACAAATATGCTTTCTGTTTCTACAAGATAATGTTGAGGTCTACATTATATTTTTAAACTCAAATATGTCCTTCCTTTGCATTTACCACAAGGCTGATGAACTGATAATTCTAATTTCAGCTTTCATTTCATTTTTCTCCAGTTTGGCAATGGAAAGACAGGGAACAAAAATGATCTACAGAACTGGATCAATAAATCTATCATATTGTATTATTTTGTATTTTTAAAGCTATATACAATGAATTCTATTTCCTATGTATTAAATAACAGTTTTTATATCTATCTGTAATGTTTCCTAAATGTTTCTGCTTAATCCACAGAAAACCACCATGACAGAGAAACTTCACAGGGAGTTTCTATTTATCTCTTCCCTTTTTTAATAGTATCTGGAAATTAAAATTTAAAAATCCATTTGTTATTAAAAAGCTCTCCTCCTGCAGTGTTTTGGGTAAATTTGTTTTATATAATCTTTGCCAAAACCACCAGTTTTTACAGACATGTATGTTCATTTAACCATTATCTCCCACAAAAGTAGGTTTCTTGTTAAATTCACTGCCCTGAACTTTACAATATTTGTTAAGTTCTCTTTTTTTATAACTTCCCTCTTCATTCCAATTAGTGTGACTAATTTTACTTCTAGTCACTATTCATTTTATTAGGACTCAGTAAATAGTCGCATAATCACCAAACCGAAAAACACACAAAAACTATCAAGTCCAATCAAAGGACTCCAATACGGTAAAAGTGTAGAAATTAGCTTGCATGTTGGTAGTATCATTTCAATAATTTTTCTTCTTTTTAACTCTTTCCAGTTTCTTCTGTACACTAACATTCTGAGCACTGGCTGCATAAGCATTTAAATTCCAAGCTTCTGCTATATACTCATCTGCAATCAATATATTTAAGATGGCAACATTAAGAGACACTGAAAGACTTCAGCACCAAGCCAATGTAACTTTCCTGTTCTAATAAATGTGATATGTCTTTTGGTTTATCTGTATTTTGTCTTTCTTTTCCTTTTTAGTTATTTCTGTCCACTTATTCTTTTCTATTACTAATATCCTGAATACTTTTCTGAAATCTTTCTGTTTCTATTCAAATTTTGTTTTTGAACAGTATTTTTTAATGCTGACCTCTCTGAGTTGCTCTCATTTAAGACTATTTTTTCAAGTATTTTTACCAATCCTGTATTAGGGAGTTTTTTCTCTTCAGTTAGCATGCTTAAGCTTCTTTTATTTTATAATATTGTTATAGATATGAAATATTTTCTTATCTATTCCTAAATGTCTGTGAATGAAAACATTAAGTAATTAGATTAGAAGTGAAATAATAAAAAACTTTTTCAATTAGTGATATATGACAACACAAGGTTTCAGATAGGAATGTGTTATTTCAATGTTCTGTTTGAAATAGAACAAAAAATATCACTCTTCCACAAAAAAAATAATCAAATTTCATCTTGGGGAGGGGGCTTGCGGGGAGGAAAGGCTTTCAGCAAGGGCTTATTTGCTCTTACATTCGACAGAAAGCTTACTGTGGAGAGATGCTCCCAAAAAGTGTCTGTAGGCAGTAAGAGTTCTAGAAATAAACTGAAGCTTAAAGAAAGCTGGTAGACCATGTTTTTTCACCCCAACTTCCACCAGAATATTAGTGGCATGTTCCAAATCAGATAAAACTTCCCGTTAATTTTCTAGGGCAATGCTATTAATTACTACACTACGCAACATAAATAAATAATGCTTGGATTGATGGACACCAACAGCTAAGCTTACAGCAGCAACATGGGCAGATTTCCCTAAAAATGTCTCCTCAGATAAAATCTCCAAGATGTTCTCTATTGAAGGTAGTGGTTGGAGATTTTCTCCCTAAACAATACTCTTACAGTTTTACAACTTGAATCTTGATATTCTTATTTGATGAATTTGCTGCAATTTTTTCAAGGTGTGAATTTGCAATATGATATGTCTCTGTGGATCAAAAACATTTTTGTAAATAAGGTAACTCTCACAGCTGAATACCATCATATAATCACACGAATCAGTTCTCTCTCAAAGAAAAAGTCCTAAAGAGGATACACTGACCTCCACTGACATGAACCTCATAAAGTGAGTATTTAGGGGATGACAGCATTCGCATATCTGGCCGGAATTTTTCCGCAAGTGTTTCTATCACATCTTGAGTTGTAGCTGTGCTAGACACTCGGATACACTTCGTTGCAAAATTTCCAGCCGCTCTGTCTTGAAAATAAAATCTCATAACTCCATGGAATTCCAGGTCCTATAGTAAAATAAAAGTAAATAAGTGAAAGTCTGTACATTTTTTTTCACGTAAGTATTTATTTACACACACAGCAATTTGAGCCATCAACATACCAGGTTCTTTTCAAATATTCAACTAACACCACAGCATCTTGTATAAAACACTTATGAGCATCTTAAGTTGAGAGCTTTTTGAGTTACAAGCCGTTTCTTGTCTGATTTTTTATTCGACATGCGAGCCAGATTTGAATTACAAGAACCTTCCAAGATGGGAGAATTGGCCAGAGCATCGACTACTCCATCTGCCCGCCAAGAGACTCCACCATAGCTTGGACCTGGAGCAGGCCATGCAACGCCAGTGAGGGAGATTGAGGGGAACCTCCATGGTGACGAGAAGAGCTGAAGACAGCCCCAAAAGCAGGCCAAGCTCACAGAGATGGAAGGGCCTTGGTGTATATGACTGGAGGCCTCCTCTCTCTCCCATCTCTGGCTCTGAAGGGCGAACAGCAGCAAAGAGGCCGAGAGGAAGCCACTCAGGGAGGGAAGTAGGAAGGCCTGGCTGAAGCCCTTGAACCTTGTGGGGCCTTGGTTTAATTTGTTCTGAGACTGAGCTCTGAAGTGTATTAATAGCATTTCAATGCATCTCAATTAAGAAATTTGCTTTAACATACGAGCAAATTGCGTTATGAACTTGGTCACAGAACGAATTAAACTTGTATGTCAATGTATCACTGTACCCACAAAGCCTTTTGGCAACAGGCAGACATTTTTCATTCTCCCTACTCTCTAAAAGCAAGCAAACAAATTAAAAGGTGTTTCATTAAATACAGTTCAAAATTTTATCACAATTACAAATTTATAATTAATAGCTTTGAAACAAACCATACTGTGGTTGATTCTTTCAAGATTTTTTTGAGAAAAACCATCTTAGAAGTACCTTCTTGGGGGACATCTATACTTGGTCTATTTAAGACAATTAATTCTGTACTATATTCCATTTGTATGGTACTCATTCCTTCAAGCATTTGTAAAATGAACCTCCATGTTAAGATATGGTACAGCTTAGAGTTTCAGAACTACTAGACTAGAACTTCCAGCCATGCTACAATCTGAGGAGGATTTAAACAATAGTGGAGTTGCTACACAGAATGACACTATTCATTATAATTTGCAAGACTGAGATTATTTTTGCTTAATATTTTATGGAACACTGTATATGAAGAAAGAAGAAAATACCTCCTGAGAGACATTTACAGGTAAATAAACAGATGAGGCACAATTCTGGGTTATACTGCTGATACAAATAGATGAAACTAAACCTCTGACTTCAGAAACATTGCTGAAACACTGTAAGATTTCAAACTGTCTAAGGCAGAGCTTTCCAAACTCTGTGCTGCCTGCAGTCCCTAGGTGTGTCACGTGAAAAATGCCCCCCCCCCCCAAAAAGGCTGGTGCTGGTCTCAAAGCAATTTTTTGCATTGAAAAGTTATTAATCCATTCCGCTGCCCTCCCAAAACCCCCAAATTGGTTATGTGTTTAAAATAAAAAATGTATTTTATAAATAACAAGTAATGTATAAAATAATAATAACACATAATAAAACATAATAAAAGAGAATGCTTTCCTCTTCCACACACTAAAACAGGGGTAAGGAGAGAATAAATATTTAGACTATTAAATATTTAATAGTCTAACTTTGAAGAGGTTCTCTGCAAGAAAACTGACGTTTTGCCAGGATTTGAAGTATACGTTTATCTACCGTAAATGAAGAATTAGCATATGTGGAGACCTTTTCTCACCATTCTCCATGTCTATTTCCCACAGCCAGAGTACTGAAGAGGATGGAGTCTATATGTAACTTCAATAGCTCTGAGCAATCAAAAAGCATAAAAGTATGGATTTCAGTTAAGGTTTTCAAGAGCTCCCAGATTTATGGATTATATGTGATATATTGAAGTGTAAACTAACATTTTGAAGAGGCTCAGTTACATTTATTTAGTGATACATTTGAGTAAAGAAGCAACTAATAGACGGAACACATAATTCAAAGCACAGCAAGATGACAGTTCTTCAGCAACTGTTTTAAGTTTGTTGCTACAACAAGAACAACAACAACAACAACAACAGCAACTTGTATCCCACAAATGATTGAAAAAGTGTTTTTTTTTTCTCCTGGGATATAGAAAATAAATGTGTATAATGTAAACCTAAGGATCTGTCACACTAACTTGCTACCTAATATCAATTTGAAGACCTTTTCTTAAGTCAAGATGAAATGTCAATGAGAATTATAACTTTTTATTCTACACAATAAAGAAAAACATACAGCAGATTTCTTCTGGCCCACTGGCAATGCTGGAAGAAACCATCTTTTAATGTCTGGAAGAAAAGAAGTGGTTCTAAGTAAGCATGCCAACAGCAGTGAAGGAGAAGCAGGCGCTTTCCCAGGGAATTGTGCAAGGTTAGGGAAGAGGTGTGGCTTTTTCTTTGGCAGGCAAGCAGGGAGGAAGGACGGGTGGCCCACAGAAGTTAGTTTTCACATTTGCCCATTACAAGAGCCAAATAGTGCAGTCCTGCTTTATCTTATATCATAGTTGCTTAATTTGTCAGTGTAGTTGCCATGTAAAATTGTAATGATTATCTAAGACAGCACAGAAGAACCACCCACATACAAGCAAAAAAATGTGCCATCACCCAAACCCTAAATAATTTGTACAATTATAGTGCCCTTAACATTATTCTGTGTACCTTGTGTACTAGGCTATTCCACTGTCAACTTCCACAAACCACATCTTCTCTGTGTTATAGATTAATGCAAGAACTCCAACACAGCAGCATAGCACCACATCATATTCTCACATACATCCATTGCCCTCAACTGAGGAATCTTCCTCAGTAGCTTAAGAAAAGCCCTCCATCCATCCCAACTGCTACTTCTGTTGCCTCGAAGGAGAGCAGAACAAGCAGTACCTGCTGGATTTAATCCCCACCCCAACTACTGGTTTACCATCTGTTGTCAAAAATGTATTTATCAGATTGCAGCTTCAACTTCACCTTTTATATATTTTTCGCATATTATTTGCATTGTGTTTTATTTCTACTTGGTCATGTAGCTGACTGAGTGTCATCTAAAATGGGAATCTCATATTCACTATCTCTTGATTCATTTTGAGTAGGGTGTTTGTGGTAAACGATCTTCAAAAGGAGGACTGTGTCTTCCTCTTCTCAGTGCTTACAAGCATAAAAGTACAGTGCCACTGCCATTGCTTTGGAAGAAACTCCACTGTCCACTATTACTGTCGCACAAGTAACAGTTTAGCACATTTAGTTTGGCTCCTCAACAAAAGTCTATCTAGAAAGCCCTACAGAGAAAAATGCAACAGTTACTTTAAAAAGCAATGTGCATTTAATCGTAACTCATTAATGTGCTAATTTACTCACAAGGAACAAGTGCTATGCTGCTCATAAAAATTAACCTGTGACTGTCCTTTGTTTTACATATTTTAAACACAACACTTTTAAAATACCCCCCTACTATTCCTGAATACCTCAAATTAATGTAAGCCTAATTTCTATTAAAAAGTAACAGGTTGACCCCCATTGTTGTACACAGAATGGCCTGAATTCTATTTGTAGGCCAAAGCAGACCAGACTACTGAATCAATGGAATCAATCTATGTGTTAACTCATTATGAAAGTATTGATTAAATAAATTTAATCTAGTCAGGGCTGACCAACATGATTTAATGGCCAAAATGTTAAGTAAAGTACATCTAACATAGTTGTTTTATCTAGATGTATGTGTTATCCAAATAGTAGCACAAGAGTCAATGTAGACATGCAGCGCCTTACACTACCACTAGTAGTTTTATGAGGAAATGTACTCAATTTTGTTCTTGTACTACTTTCACACAAATATATGGATCTACTATAGCAATTAGCATATGGCATCACTGCATATAAACCAAGATCTGGCAACAATGCCCTTTAGAGAGCAGCTTAGGGAGATAGGTGTATTTAGTTTGGAGAAGAGAAGGGTAAGAGATAACATGATAACCATGTATAAAAATTTCAAAGGAAGTCATAATGAAGACAGAGCAAAGCTATCTTATTTTCTGAGAACAAGACATGAACAATGGATTCAAATTACAGGAAAAGAGATTCCACCTAAATATTAGGAAAAAAAATTACTGATGGTAACAGCTATTCAACAGTAGAATATGATGCATTGGAGTGGTAGAGTCTGTAGAAATTGTTAAGCAGAGGTTAGATGGCCATCTGTCAGGAGTCCTTTAATTTTATATTCCTATGTGGCAGGAGGTGAGATTGATGTCCCTTGTGGCCTTTTCCAACTCCGTAATTCTCCTATTCTATGATTGCTATACAGTCCTATAATAGGCATAATTTTGTGAATATAAGGTATGGGCAAATCCAGGCCCGCTCTTTTCTCAGGCTCTCATTTCTCTCACCATCCTATCCTTCCTTCCTTCTCTCTTTCCTTCCTCCTTCCACACTTCCCTTCCTCCCTTATCTCCCTCTTTCTCCTTCCCTCCTTCCTCCCTCCCTCTTTTTCCTTCCTTCCTTTTTGTCTTTCCTCCCTTCTTTCCTTCCCTCCCTCCATTCCATCTTTCTCTTCCACACTTCCTTCTTTCTTCTCTTTTTCCTTCCTCCTTTCCTCCTTGGGAATGTTTAGCTGGGAGAAGAGACAGTAGAGAGAGAATATGAGAACCATGTTTCAAAATTTAAAAGGGTGCCCCATTGAGGAGGGGGGAAACTGACTTTCTGCTGCTCTAGAGACCAGGGCACAAGGGAGCAATGGGTTCAAATGGCAGGGAAAGAGATTTGACTGAAAAGATTAGGAAGAACTTCCTGGAGGGTGGCATAGGTGGCCTTGGAGTGTAGTGGAGTCTTCTTTTCAGGAGGCTTTTCCGCAAAGGCTGTCTATTGTGAATGCTTTGATTGGGCCTTCCTGCATGGCACAGGGTTGGACTAGATGGCCCCTGGAGGTTTCTTCCAACTCTAAGAGTCTAGAATTATCAGGAGTAAGCAATTCATCAACCCCTTCCCAGGCCACCCACCCCACTCCAGCCCGCCATGTGGCCCCCAAGTTAGAAAGTTTGCCCATGCTTGAGCAAAAGGCAAATGAATGTTTTACATGTTGTTTCTTTAAAAACCTAAGCTAATGCTTAAATTGATTAAAATGGCAATAAAATACTCTACAAACTGTGCATACACTTAGTTGTTTTGAAAATGCCAGACATTTGTTAAGAATCACAGGAATTTAAGCTTGTTTTACCTACACACATATGCCATCTAGTTATTAAAACAGAAAATAAAGAAAATGCTTAATAAAAAGACACATCAAACACAACTAAAAACTAGGTTCTCATTTACAGAACTCTGACTAAAGTTTACAGGAGTTGGAAGAAGTATCTCAAAATGCCAGAAAGTTAATGTCCAAATGAGAATAATAAGAAATGAATTTTCTTACATAACCTTTTCTTAGGCTCAAACCAACTATGAATATAAAACCAACTCATGAAATGTTGAGAATATGTTTAGAAACAAAGAGAACATAAATCTAAAATAAATTATGCATATTATTTAAATAAATTATTTATTACAAAAGCACCCTGCTGCTTCTGAAAAGATTTAGAATTACCAGGACCTGAATAAACCTATATATGCAGATTTTATTTTAAAAATCAAACTAAAAATATAGTGAGCTTTTTACAATGACATACTACAAAGTTTTTTTTATAAAACAATTGTTAATTTGCATAAATTAAATAAAAATGCTGCATTTTAAACCAGAAGTGGAATATGTATGCGTGTTTATGTGAGTTCAAGCTGCCTGTCAACTAATGGCAACTCCATAGGTTTTTTGGGCAAAGAATACTCAAGAGATTGTTTTGATCTTCTGAATGATTTTGAACTAAATCTTCTGCCCACCCTGGCTAACACAGCTGATGGTGAGGCCTGATAACAACTATAACCCAAGAACATTGGGTGGACCACATATTCCCTATCACTATAAACCAAGTAGGATGCCAACAGCATCGAAGAATTAGGAGAAAAACATTGACAAAATACCATTCAGGTAAATTATGTCCTAATCCAAATATCAAAAAATACACCACTTCTCAGTCACTTTAAAAGTAAATTCCTACTCAGCTTCAGTTAGTAACTCAGGTTTCCAATTAACCGTTTGGAAGGCACAATTCTATACACCTGTGCCATGCCATTTTTTAACTTGCTTTTTTTTCAGCAAAGCCACAAGCCTGCTAAGTCTTAATCATAAATTATTTGCTGCAGCCTCACAGTTATTTGGGTTGTTATTTTCTGCACCTGTTTGAACTCTACAATAACATTTTAGGATCATGGGAACCAGAATTATAGACAGCATTCTAAGTACAGTCACACAGGAGAAAGTGAAGTATCTGAAAGACAGTTCAAGTAGGAAACTTCACAGTGTGGACATGTGCACTACACTTTAACAAATCAGGATCATATCCCACTATTCTGATATGACTATTCAATTAAACTTTAATGATTAAAACACACTGTTTCACCAACCAGTGACAGTAAGTTAGGTACTAGTTACTAGCATATGAGATCTTTCCTTATTCCCCATCACATCCCTATTTCTATTAGGCCATAATGAAAGACAGTCAGCTTTGTTGTGCAGCTATGGTGTAGTGCAAGCAACCTCAAACTGCAAACCTCCATCGACCTGGGCCTTCAACACTCAGAAGCCCTGTTCAGTTATTTAATAGTCATTAATTCTGGGAATTGGGAGTTCCAAGCAGCTGAAGAGCCTCAGTTCAAGAATGCCTTGGTGTAGTGGTTTGGATGTAGAACTAACACACTGAGAGACCACATTTCAAATCCTGACTCAACAATGGAAACCTAGAGTGATCCTGGGCTAACCAGACTCTCTGCCTCAGAGGAAGGTAAGGGCAAACTCCCTCGGAACATGTTTTGCCAAGAAAGCACCATGATAGGCCCCCTTTCTGTCACCATGCATCAGAAATGACTTGAAGGCACACAATAACAGAAGTTATGACACAAAAAGATGTTCAAGTAGGTATTTAATTACAGGGATCTAACAAAGGACAATAGATTGCTACTGCAAAAATAATCAAATCACATCACTATGTAACTGACATGATCAACAGCAAGACTGTTCTTAGCTCCACAGAATGCTTACACATAAATCTAACTATGGTCAAGTGTAACAATCAATCAACTAGTTGCAGTACCTTATAACAAAAGTAATGTCCCATTCTTTCTGTTTCCTACTCCCTTCATCTCACCTACCCCTAACATTGAACTCAACTGATCACATTTATGCCAGAACTGTTACGTATATTGTTACACTTACATTTCCCTCATCAATGCAGATTTCCCTTATCAGGTGCAACAAGTGTTGAGATTCAATCCTCCATCCACAGCTTCCAAAGCCTCCTTCCCCTACTTATTGGAAAACTCCTGATGCTGCTCCACAACATCAATCTAAGCTTTGTGCAAAAGCATCTGGTTGTATCACCATAGCCAGATGCTGAGACCCCTGGAAGACCATAGAAAATCTCAGCACAATGTCATTATTTTACATATGACTATGGGGAAGTAGTAATATGCTTCTTGAAGCATGTTTATTTGCTACAAATCATGAAATGGTTAGGCAGAAGCTTGAGGGGGCATTTCAAAATGTTTGGGGAAGAGGGAAATATATAGTATAGGTGTGTATGCAGAAAATTATACTATGGTGAGGGAACACAGGATTGAAGCCTTGATCATTTTAATAATCAAAGCATTTCTGTAATGCATTCTTCAACTCCCTTACTCTTCATCTCACTCCTGTTTGAAACCCTTAACAGGTACAAATGAATACAAAGAATTTAAACATGTGTTTTTATTGTCAGTATAATTACTGGGGAACAAAAGTAAATATTCTAGTTTGTAAAAAATTCTCTACATTTAATGGAACATTACTACAGTCCAGGAAATATTTTACTTGTTGTTTCTTTGGGGGGGAAATAACAAATATTTTAAAAGGGGTTTTTAAGAAAATAAATTTCATTTTATCCATATCTTCAGAATATAATCCATGCTTCCAATATGGATTTGAACACAATGATCTTTGACATGCACTTTTTCCAGAATATTACAGCTCAATTCATTGCTTGAAGGCTGATTACATAAATGCATATAATAGGGAAACTGCATTTTTAAAGTGCCTATTAAGGAAAGTTGCAGAAGAAAAATGCATGCAACTGGATGCATATTTTTAAATGGTTGGTAGATGGCAAAATTAGACAGCCTGGTCTCAAGAGTGGGTTGGAAAGAAACAAAAACTCTCATACAAGCAAGATATGAAAAAGATATGCATTATGTTCTCAAAGCTTGGTGATTCCTACAGGCACACAGGTTTGGAAATATAAAACAAGGAACAGAATTTTGCAAAGCTGGCTAAGCTGCCAATGGGAGGGAAGGGGCGACCGAGGTGGCCACTGCTGTCATTACCACTTTAATGATTCTGGCTGAAGCAGAAGATCTAGAGCTGCAATAAGTATGCACTCTAAAATACTCCAATAGTCCTCCTGCATGCATGTTCTCAGGTAATACACACACAAGGGATGTACTACAGCTGTCTTCTACACTTCCTATTTCTCCGTCTGATACCGAAGAGAGAAGCCTTCCCCAGATGCTCAAACAACACTGTTTGTGGTAAGTGATGATGACAGGTGAGATTCAACAACTTCAGATCAGCCCAAGATTTTCAACGTCTAACAAAAAGTTTGCAACCCCATGCCAACCATCCTGAAATTAAATTGAAACCCTAACACACACAGCAGCTTTTACATATTCAGTGTAACAAAAGGCATGGGGAAATATAAATATATGCACTACTTGCTTATTTTCTTATCAAAGTTAAATGTATTTGACTGCTTTACTGTGAAATGCAAAGTTTACAATGGAACATATAAAATAGTCAATTATGACATAATTATGCCATTTATAGAACCACCATGCCTAGATTTACTCAGAAGTGTAAGCAGAACTCCTGGCCCTAACAGTTAACCTTTCACGAAATAGGGTGGGATTGGTTTTTAATGTATATGTGTTGTTTTGATAACTGCATGCTTATGTTTTGCTTACTCTTTATGTTTTTGTGTTTTGCTACATTGAAACTGCCCTGAGTCCCCTAGGGGAGATAGAGTAGTATATAAAACAATTTTATTATTGTTGTTGCTATTTCCATGCATACAATTACTGTACTCTTGTGGTGTATAAATGACTTAGTTACATACAAACAAAACTGCAAAAATACACAACACTACATCTGCATGTTGCAAAAATTAAGAATAAACCATCTAAAAATAAGAAACACTACTATAAAAACTGAAACTACTGTATACATTTTGTAGAGAACGAAGAAAAGTTTTGTCAGAAAGTTCTGAACCACACATTTCTCTCAACAAAAAAACAAACAAACATTAATCCCTAGGTGCAGACTTAGGTCTGGGATTTGAATGTTTTATATGCTTTTCGTAATTTCAAAATACTCAAAGATCCAAAATTTTCCACATAAGTATGTGTTATGGAAGAAAGCTCATCAATTGCAGAAATTGCAATCAGGTATTTGGATTTGAACCTGGACTTGTTTTGAGTGTAAGAATTTCAAATTTTGATTTGAAGCAATGTTTTATGTCATGAATTAAATTAGATTTAAAACATCAACTTCTAATGTTTGAATTTTTCTAAATATTAAAAAGCTTTGGCTCAAAAGTAGTCTATTTGATATGTGTTTTCTTTCTGTTCTTATATATTTAAGTTACAAACATATGTACACTTTGTGTGCTAATGTATACAAAACCTATTTTGATGGTAGAAAATCTCAAGGGATTTTGTTGGGGTGTAGTTGGTGGATTCAAGAAGTAATCTTCCTCCCAATCTCTTTTTCCACAAAAAGAGAAAAACATCCAGTTCACATCATTTTGCACGCCACGTACATCAGTACACAGCTTGAGCGATCAGTCAAGTCTGCTACATGCTCAAAAGGAAATGTTCTTCTATGCCCTAGGTAAATCATTGTCAACATACAAAGCTGACTTAGATAAGATTTGTATGAACAGCACTACAACATACCACATTCCCAGACAAGAGTATCACATTGCAGCAAGAACTACATAGGTCATCTGAAATATGTTATATCTATTCTAAAACCCATGTAGAGCATTCATTTCATCCTAATTTTCCATTAGGGCAATGGGATTGAAAGGCAAAATCTCCCTGTAGTTAAGTAAAAAAAAAGAAGTCTCACCTACTGTTACTTCTTAACAGTCAAACATATAAACTTTATTCACACATTTCTATTCCAAACCAAAAGGCCAAAGTCAGTATGAACAGCATCTTTTTGAAGCTTCCAACATGATTTCTTTCCCTGTCTTTCAACTAAAGCCTGTGATTCAAGAACACATCTGCCAGCAGATCTGCGGAAATGTATACCAGTTTATTCAATTCTTATTCCAACGAGTGTGGGTACAAAGGTACAGAGCTGCTGCAGAATCCTTGTCAGAGACATCAATGATATTTCACTGTTGTATGTAACAGCAAATATTGCTTTGACAATGCTGTTTTACTTTAACAAGAAGGAAACCCTAGAAGTGGGCAAATATCACGTACAAGGCATAATATTTGCATTTTGATTGCTAAAATGGCATTTTTGTTTTCCTAATGTAATAGTTGCACCCCCATTTAGGGCTGATTTTCCGTTCCTTCTTTTTCCAAAGGCAAGGCAGTTTAAAAACTGTAACATGGAGGGCTCTGGAACTCCACTCTTCTCTCCTTTGTTCTTCTTCCTTCTTCTTGTAGTAGAGTTCTTCAGAAGGAATATAGTTCTTCCTTCTGGAATAGAGTTATTCAGAGGAAGGAGAGAAGGTACGAGTTCCAGAGCCCATTTCAGGTTTTTTAAACTGCCTTGTCAAGGAGGGGCTTAATGGAGAGTCACTTGTTTAGCTTCATTATCTCCTTCCCTTCTTCTCCTTCAGAAAATACAATAATAATTATTAATAACAGCACTCCAAGCAAGCAAAATAAGAAGCCTATCTCTCCTCTATAGTAGAAAGTAGAAACAGCTTTGAGGAAGCAAAACTCAAGCAGAAAGGAAATTACAGGCACCAGGCAAAAGAGAGGGGATGTTTAAGATAGTCCAGGGAGGATAGCTCCCCTGAGCTCCAGGTCATCACTCTTAAGTTCCTTCCCTGGGCCTCCTTAAAATGCCTTGGAAAGCTGCATGGCAAACGTGCCTGCCTGCAGAAGACAAAGGACTGCAGAAAGAGGTATGAGATTGTGGCCCTCTAGGTCCCTGCACTTGGTTACTATGGTGTCCTGCCACTGGCTGTTGTCTGGTTGAATGAGTCAATATTAAGCTTGTGCATTTTGACTGAACCTTGATCCATTTCTGGTGGCCCGATAACGGTAGGCCCCGTATCTGTTTTTACACACCTGAAAACAGGCAGGTAACCAGATAGCCTTTTTTGGTCTGCACCCGAAAAACCGACTATATTCGGCCCATTGGCAGCAATGGGGAACTTATGAGGCTCCCCTTTCCTTTCCTGCCTTTCCTTTTTTTTTTCCTTCAAGAGAGGTTTGGTGAGATAGCATGCAAAAGTATGTGATCATGTCTAGTAATGGATATCATCACATTACTAGAGTTTTTATATTGTATTAGTACGTACTTGGGAGTTCCACAGAAAAGTAAGCTTTATTTCCAAGTAAATATGCATAGGATTATTAAATTAGAAATACATTTTATGTAATATAGTCTCCCATTTTTATTTTCAAACATTTCAGTCTCAAGACTTCAATTACAAAACCCTCATTTTTTAAGATTAAAATTTTTTACAAGCATCTTCTAAAGTATTTACATTGTTCAGTTAAGTTTGCAATAACTAGAAAGAAAAGCAAATAGAAGCAACAGACACCACATAAAATCGAGAAAGCAAAAAAACAAACAAATGAATGAATGAATGAGTAAATGAATGAGTGAAGAACACAGGTCTTCACTCCCATTAACTGTAAGTATAATTTTCAACTTTCATAATGGAATTCAACATTTAGCTTTCCATATAGTCTAATACAAACAGACACATTTATTTGAAGTGTGAAATTATAAGTGGTTGACATTTCTACAGAATAAGCTCGGCTTTTGTTCAAAGAAAACATTGAGAAAAACAGTGTTCTACCTGGTAGGACACAAAATGTAATAATAAAACTACAAGTACTTCTGACAGAACGTTTTAATAAATGAGCTTCATAAAACTTTCATTCATCAGACACATGGAGAAGAGTGCTAAGTCACAGTTTAAAATGCTGTACAATTTCCCGTCTTCAAAATATTTTATCTTTAATTTCAATGCATTATATGTTTACAAACTACTTTGAAATATAAATATACTTAAAACTGTAAATACTTGGTTTCAACCTTAATCTTTTTGCAGAGGTACTTCTACTTGGCATAAAACTCCAATTCTAAGGACAAAAAAAAAATTTAAATACTATCTACCAATAGCAGCCTGAAAAATATTTCAATTATTTAGGAGTGCATCAAAACTGGGTTGAGAAAAACATTACTGTTTGTACTCCAGCTGACAGACACAGACACTTTTAATGTATATGTTGCTGAAGGACCAAGTATCCCCACGTCAAAGCTATAATCTAACATAGAGGTGAACATTCCACAGGTCCCCCGTACACAACCAGCTATCTTCCTGGACTTGTCATGCATATAGTAAAGGTAAAGGTTTTCCCCTGACATTAAGTCCAGTCGCATCTGACTCTGGGGGTTGGTGCTCATCTCCATTTCTATGCCAAAGAGCCGGCGTTGTCCGTAGATACCTCCAAGGTCATGTGGCTGGCATGACTGCATGGAGCGCCGTTACCTTCCCGCCAGAGCGGTACCTATTGATCTACTCACATTTGCATGTTTTTTGAATTGCTAGGTTGGCAGAAGCTGGGGCTAGCAACGGGAGCTCATGATGCTCCCTGGATTAGAACTTGCGACCTTTCGGTTAGCAAGTTCAGCAGCTCTGCGGTTTAACCCACTATGCCACCGGGGGCTCCGTCATACATATATGCTTCTACAATACCGAGTGTCAAGGGAAAAGCGGGCTACTAATCTATCTTTTGTAAAAGTGCTACCAGAAAAAAGTCAGAGGAAATGCTTCTGAACACAGGCCTTTACAGAAGACAACTACCATCAATGAGAGACTGCCTTGAGGGCAGTTGCTCAACAGGAGTCACCACTACGCTTCTCTGGGTGAAATAGCTACAGCTCAACCAAAATACAAAGTTCAGTTTCAAGCACATTTTTGCACCTCACTGACCATTAATGTCTAAACAACTGGGGAGAGTCGGTTATAAAAGGTATCAAGTTGTCTGCTTTGCAAGAGAGGATCATAATGATAAGCCCTCTGGACTAGGGTTCCCCATTCTGTCACATTGCAATGAAAATGCTGCACACTAATATAAGAAGCATCAACTTAGATGATTTCTCAGAAGACAAGCCTGCCCTTCCCAATTGAGACAAGCTCATTTGTCTTAACTGACATTACTATTCAACCAGTTCTTGTAGATTTACTACATCATCACATTCAACAGAGATTCTTGATTAGCAATAGCATTCAGAATAGGATAAAAACATGAGCCAAACATGAAAAAGGGTACTGAAAAGACGTGAGGAATGCTATGTAACAGCATCATCAGGCAGAGTCAAGGATAGCGGCTCAGTTTGAAAACACCTCTCAGCTAACATTTTTAGGGAAAATTGATAAGGGGAGGAGGGGAGGGGAAAGAGAGTCTGCAAATGTTTCTGATCCAAAAACATTTTACAACTATGGGATACTTCTGACATGATTTTATGATTGGGTATGTGTGAAACCCAGATAATGATCCAGAGTCTTGGTCTTTGCAAAGGTATATCTCTAAAGTAATCCCCATGAAGGTCAAGAGCATCTTCTGCAAATTTTGAGGTAGATATAATTGAGTCACAAACCAAATCAAATTATATACTCAAACTTTTAACTTTCTTGGGCCATTTTCTTTTTATCTCAGATCTCCCACACCTGTAATAAAAGGATGCTTGCACTTGTAAACTATTCCTAAGAATTTCTAAAATAGCATCTGTAAAGAATTCTTATCACAGGAAACACTATATACATTCTATGATTTTTTTTTACTCAAATATATTTCATCATATCTTGAAGAGAGGCAGGTAAGAAATAATAATGATAATGATATCTTCAAATTTCAGAAATACAATATCTTTCAGTGACACATTTAATGAGGCTGTCTTCTTCAAAAGCCCTTTGCTTCACCAAAAGCAAACAGTACCTTGAGACACTTTACGTTTTTACAGTACGTGCTCATTTACTTGGATAGATGGCATTGCATTGTAGCCAAGAAATATAGTAATCATAAATAAGTGAGAGCTGCCTTGGGAGAAGAAGCAGAATAAACACTCAATGAAGAGTCCAGTTACCTACCACAGTGGTGAGAAAAACTCCTATATCATGTTCAAACACTCGATGAAGTATAGACAACTTTGAGTGATCCTGGGCCCAATTTGAGTGGTCCAGGGCCAGTATTCCTCCCTAGAATCATCTGCGAGCAAAACAAGATCCCCAAGTAAACTGTCTCAAAACCCCCAAAATACCACAAGCAGCATCAATTTCTCATTTTATTATTTTGACTTAGCTGGATTGGAGACTCTCTAAGGCCCGTCGCAAACTCTGTTCCTGCTGGAGAAAACCTTGCTAGCAAGTCCCTGACGTCACGAGACTCCGCCTCTCCCCCCGCCCCTTTCTCTGCCCCTTTCTCCATGCGAGCGTGGTTTTTCCTTTGCTAGGGCAGCATTGCCCGCATTTTCTCTCAGTTGGCAGAATTCAACTGAGAGAAAATGCGGGCAATGCTGCCCTAGCAAAGGAAAAACCACGCTCGCAAAGAGAAAGGGGCGGAGAATGGGGTGGGGAGAGAGGCGCAGGCTCATGACGTCAGGGACTTGCTAGCAAGGTTTTCTCTCGCAGGAACAGAGTTTGCGACGGCTCTAAGAATAAACTTGCTACTCCTTGAGCCATCTAAAACCGGGGGGGGGGGGGCTTCTCTTATTTTTGGCGAGGTGCTTTCAGGGTCATCAAGGGTCACACTAAAAACAAAGAACAGGAGAAGGGCTTGGTTGCCATGGTAGAAAAGATGTTTTTCCACCTTGCTGCCAGAGAAGTGGGAAGAAACAGCATGGCTTGTGTAGAAAGAAGCACCACTGTCCTCGACAAGGGTGTATTCACTCAGCAATATCACTACCCATGTGTTCCTGACCATTTCATTTTAAAATATTATAAACATTATAAAGAACCACAGACAAAACTAAATTGTGGACAAATCACCATATTAGTCAGAATAGGCATTTGACACACTCCTGCACAAGATGTGGTAATAATCATATGAACATACAAGTTTGCTAATGAGAAGAGCTGAAGGCATTTCACTGCATTTGTGTATTAAAAAAAACTGAAGAGTTAAACAGTCCTGCAATGCATTAATTACAGTGACAATGACAACTCATTTTTTCTAGCTGAACCAATCCCATTATTTAAAAAAATAGATTTCTAACAGCAGCAGCAGCTTCCACAACAGATGTGAAAAGCTGATCTAAGATAAACTAGATTTTCAAGTCATAAACTTGTAACTGCCAATAATATGAAAATACAGCTCTTAACCTGTCATTACACGAGGAGGTCCATTGCAGCTGTAAAATTATAAATGAATACAAATCATCTGATCTTGCATGAAACAAATTCTGACCAGCCAGATTATTTATCTCCAAAAATAAGATGAGTTGTATTAATACTAACATTTACCCTAAATATAAATACATGTTTCATTAGAAAACCATAAAGTGTACTAAGTATTATATAAGCTGCAATTTCATTTTCTGTGAAAATCATGTGAAAGGGATTTCCTTTCTACTAAAAGATTTCAGCGTTTTAGCTACTTAAAACTAAAGAAAGCAAATCTAACTAAGGAAAGCAAATCTACTGTTCATGTCTAAGCTTTTGTTAAACAAGCAGAGCCACTAGCAAGTGTAAATTTCCTTCTTTTCCTTGGGAACAAACACGTGATATACTTCCACCCAATGAACAAAGATTACAGTGCTGTTTTGCTCAGAAAGAAAACCATCAACCTATCAAAACTCTTCCCTTTCGACATTTCATACCTGACTCACATACATACACTGACCAACCGCAAGGAATGTGACAACAGCACCAATGAGGTGTGGCCAGGCATTTCTTTTTCAAAGTCAACGTTTTCAGTATGAATTTATGAATGTTTTTTCCCCCAACAGAACATTTATTTTCAGGATTATGAAATTAATTCACAATATTTAACCAACATTAATTCTCAGGGGCTAACTTAAAGAAACGCAATTAAGTGTAAATAATATTTTTTCATGATTCCTGACCCTTTTTTTTCCTCCCCGAAGTTGCTTCAGAATAATTATCCAGTAATGCCTTTTATTAATACTATTATATTTTGAAATATGCTCCTTCTCCACACCCTGCAATATAGCCCCCTCCCAATTACTGGATTTCACGATGGGCCCTTCCATGCAGCCATATAACCCAGAATATCAAGGCAGAAAATCCCACAATATCTGATTTGAACTGGATTATTTGAGTCCATACTGCTAGGTACATATCCCAGTTCAAAGCAGATAATGTGGGGTTTTATTCGGCTGTGTGGAAGGGATCTATGTCTCCTAGGGCATTACCTCCTGATTCAAAAACCAGATGTCTTAAGGGTACAGGGGGAGTGAGGAAGTAGCCAGCTTTCTGAGGAGCTAAAGGGCAATTTGTGAGATTGGATGTAGAGGAAGTTAGCTAGTGCTAAAGAACAGATAGAAGGAAAGGCCTAGCTAGCTATGCCAGGTGGAGGAAGCCTACATAGACTGGGATGTCTGAAGCATATATTCTGTGAATTTTCCGAGCTATATGGCCATGTTCCAGAAGCATTTTCTCCTGTCATTTCACCCACATCTATGGCAGGCATCCTCAGAGGTTGTGAGGTCTGTTGGAAACTAGGCAAGTGGGATTTTTATATGTGTGGAATGCTAATCAAGGTGGCCAATTTCAACATTCCCACTTTCCACCAAGCAGACAAGAGTTCTTTTTCCCACCCTGGACATTACACAGATATATAAACCCCACCTGCCTAGTTTCCAACAGACCTCTGAGGATGCCTGCCATAGATGTGGGCAAAACATCAGGACAGAATGCTTCTGGAACATGGCTAGACAGCCCGGAAAACTCACAGCAACCCATTGATTCCAGTCATGAAAGCCTTCAACAACACAGAAGATAGGAACATTTGTCTCCTTTTCTTTCCTAGGCCCCATCTATATAAAGTATTATTATTCCAGTGGCGCAATAGGTTAACCCAGGCATGAGCAAACTTTGGTCCTCCAGGTGTTTCGGACTTCAACTCCCACAATTCCTAACTGCCTACTGCCTGTTAGGAATTGTGGAAGTTGAAACCCAAAACACCTGAAGGGCCGAAGTTTGCCCATGCCTGGGTTAAACCCTTGTGTCGGCCGCACTACTGACCAACAGGTCAGCGGTTCAGATGTAGGGAGAGTGGTTTGAGCTCCCTCTGTCAGCTCCAGCTCCCCATGTGGTGACATGAGAGAAGCCTCCCACAAGGATGGTAAAACATCAAACATTTGGGTGTCCCCTGGGCACCAGAAACAACTTGCAGTTTCTCAAGTCGCTCCTGACATGAAAAATTATTATTATTATCTATATAAATAAAGTATTATTATTATGATTTCCTGACAAAGCACAGTATGACACAGAAAAGGAGAGATATATGCTGGATTTCGTATCACAAAATCATGAGTCAAACACTTCCCAAGCGTTTAGGACTGTGTGATGTATTTCCGAAGGATGCGTGCAGATCCAAGTAAGGTGGCCTATTGCAGTTATTATTGTTGTTATAATATATAAAATATAATATTATAATAAAACCCAGTGGAGCAGTCGGTTAAAGCACTTGTTAACTGAAAGGTCGCAGGTTCGAATCTGGGGAGCGGCATGAGCTCCTGTCAGCCCCAGTTTCTGCCAACCTAGCAGTTTGAAAACATGCACATGTGAGTAGATCAATAGGTCTACTCCGGTGGGAAGGTAACGGCACTCCATGCGGTCATGCTGGCGACATGGCCTTGGAGGTGTCTATGGACAACGCCGGCTCTTCGGCTTAGAAATAGAGATGAGCACCAACTACCAGAGTCGGACACGACTGGATTTAATGTCAGGGGAAAACCTTTACCTATTGTTGTTGTTGTTGTTGTTGTTATCTACACTGAGCATTTAGAACTCTTGGAACTCCTTACCTGGGGAGATCAGGAAAGCCCCTTCACTAGAAACTTTGGTGAGCAGGTGCACAGCATATTTTGCACCCCTCAACGTTTTCTGCTAATGGAGTTCGTGCTCTCCAAATAGGATGTTCAGCCTCACAACTCTGTGTGTTTTATGAGTCCTGCTCCTATTTTACCTCATTATAGTTTAACTGTTTTTATCCTGAATACGTGGCCCACCCATTGTCATCACTACCGTGATTGGGTTTATTGGAATGTTTATTTTATGATTTTCCCCCCTTCCTTTCCTTTTAATGTCATTTTGATAATGTTGTTGTTTGTTTTTTATGCTTTGATTTTATTGCTGTAATATGTTGTCTGGGCTTGGCCCCATGTAAGCTGCTCCGAGTCCCCATTGGGGAGATGGTGGAGGGGTATAAATAAAGATTATTATTGTTGTTGTTATTATTATTATAGGAGCCCCCGGTGGCGCAGTGGGTTAAACCCCTATGCCGGCAGGACTGAAGGCCGACAGGTCGCAGGTTTGAATCCGGGGAGAGGCGGATGAGCTCCCTTTATCAGCTCCAGTTCCCCATGCGGGGACATGAGAGAAGCTTCCCACAAGGATAAAAACATCAAATCATCCAGGCATCCCCTGGGCAACGTCCTTGCAGACGGCCAATTCTCTCACACCAGAGGCGACTTGCAGTTTCTCAAGTCGCTCCTGACACGACCAAATTATTATGTGGTGGAGGCTCCTTCTTTAGAAGCTTTTAAACAGAGGCTGGATGGCCATCTGTCAGGGGTGATTTGAATGCAATATTCCTGCTTCTTGGCAGGGGGTTGGACTGGATGGCCCATGAAGTCTCTTCCAACTCTTTGATTCTATGATTATTTAATGCAGTTTCACACCGGTATTTAATAAAGTGGTTTAACCATGCAGAATCAAAGAGTTGGAAGAGACCTCATGGGCCATCCAGTCCAACCCCCTGCCAAGAAGCAGGAATATTGCATTCAAATCACCCCTGACAGATGGCCATCCAGCCTCTGTTTAAAAGCCTCCAGAGAAGGATAGATGATTACTCAGGAAAACCTGGGAACCAGATTGGAGATAACACCAAAACCACAAAAGCACCGATGCGGGTGAAGTGGGCTTGCTTTCCTGCGCTCTTGTGGGACTTTGTCGCCTGCCTGCCTGCCGCTGAAGCTACCTTGAGAGCTGCATTTCATGCTCAGGGTGGATGGGGCCTTGAGAGTAGAAATGGCCGGCTATGGGTGTGTGGAGAGAGAGGGAGCGAGGAAGGGAGGGAGAGAGGTTATGCTGCGAAGTGTTATGTGCTGTCGCAGGTACGGAAGGATTATTATACGAAAGAGCGGGGAGGTTGGGCACGCTCTCATTAAAAAGGAGGCTGGGGAGATACCACCACTCGGCCTCCCTGGAAATGCAACCATGCGAGAGGCGTAACGTGAAGGCAGGCGAGAAGTGACCTCTTTCTCCCAGGAAATGAGACGAGGGAGGAAGGGAAGAGAGGGAAGGGAGGGGGGTCTCTCACCTCGGAAAGGGGCGGAGCTTCCCTTCTCCACAGAGAGAGAGAGAGAGAGGCCTCACCTCCGAGAGGGAAGAAGGGAAGCGAGGGGAGATAAGCCAAGGGGTTGAGAGGCAGGTCGCCTGGCTGGCTGAGGGGGGAAAGGGGTGGATGGAGGGTGTGTGTGAGGCCTTCACCTCCTCCTCGCTCACCTCAGTCGGGGGGCTGATCTCAAACAGGTCCAGCCGGTTCGCGTTCCAGTGGTTGATAATGTCGGCCAGCTTTCGCCGCTCCTCTTCCCGGCTCCCTCCTCCTCCGCCGCCGCCGCCTCCTCCCGACATCCTTCCTCAGCCGAGTCCACCTTTCACACGATACACAGCGAAGGCCGGGTTGTTTGGCAAACACACAAACACACACACAAAAGGAGAGGCGTCTCTCTCTCTCTTCCTCTCCTCACACAAATCCAGACTTTGCCCTTTTCGAGCGCTCCAGCGCTGCTTCCTGTTCGGTCTCTTTTCCACCTCACGGAACGACAACGGCGGCGACGTCGCCTCCTCCTCCTCCTATTCTTCTCCCTCTCTCTCTCCTTTCCCTCCTTCCTTCCTTCCTTCCCCGCCTTTTCTTCTTTCTCCCACAGAGGCAACCACCGTTCTGGATGTCTGTATGCGTGCGCGCGCCGCCGCCGCGTTCTCGCCTTCAGAGCGCGTCACCAACGCGGCTCCACTCCTTTCCGTCTCGCACGCGCGCTGGCTAAGGCAAACACCACACACCTCTCTCGCTCTCACCCTCCCGCTTGCGTGAGTGCGTGCGCGTCCGCGTCGCAGGTCAACAGCCCGGCGAGTGCGCGCGCTTCCTAACGTGGGGCTCGCGCTTCTCGATGCGCCCCTCTCTTTCTCATTCTCTCTCTCTCTCGTTTGTGTTGAGGAGAAATTAGCCGTTGAAAGGCGTTTGGGCTTGAAGGGAGGGAGAGAGAGAGAGGGAGAGAGGGAGGAAAGGAGGGAGGCCGGCAGTGAGAACAATGAAGGGTGGTGGCGGCTGCTGCTGCTCCTGCTGAGGATGGGGGCTGGGTTTCTACTAGCAGCAGTAGTAGTAGTCTACTGATACTACTTGAAGGCTTTGGATGGGGAGAGGCCTTGGGAACCACCGCGTCAAGGGGTTTGGGGGCCTCACGTTTGCAAAGCCGTGTGAGACGTTATGAAGCTTTTTCAACATTTCGTGTTAGTGACACTTTTCAGAACGGAAAACGGAATGTTGGTGGACAGGAAAAGAGATTTAAAGATGGGCTCAAAGCCAACCTTAAAAACTCTGGCATAGACACTGAGAACTGGGAAGCCCTGACCCTTGACCGCTCCAGCTGGAGGTCAGCTGTGACCAGCAGTGCTGCAGAATATGAAGAGGCAGGAATGGAGGGCAAAAGGGAGAAGCGTGCCAAGAGGAAGGTGCGTCAAGCCAACCCCGACCGAGACCACCTTCCACCTGGAAACTAATGCCCTCACTGCGGAAGAAGATGCAGAGCAAGAATAGGGCTTCACAGACATACGGAACCACAAGAATACTGGAAGACAATCCTCGGAAAACGAGGGATCACCTAAACTAAAAACTTTCAGACAGGCATTGTTTCACAACACGCTCGCTCAGTTTTCCTAGCATGCTGGTGGTCAAACCAAAGGATCAGGATCCATACATAAATGGAAATAATGAAACTTATGCGGGACATAACATCTAATGAATTACTTTACTTACTTACTTAGGCGATCCCTCGTTGGACAAGTAGGATAGTCTTCCATGATCAATATTCTTGTGGCTCCGTAGGTGGCTATGGAGCCCTATTCTTGACCTGCATCTTCTCCCACAGTGAGGACTGGTTTCCAGGTGGAAAGCGGTCTCGGTCAAGGTTGGCCTGATGCACCTTCCTCTTGGCATGTTTCTCTCTTTCACCCTCCATTCGTGCCTCTTCAAATTCTGCAGCACTGCTGATCACAGCTGACTTCCAGCTGGAGCGCTCAAGGGCCAGGGCTTCCCAGTTCTCAGTGTCTATGCCAGAGATTTTAAGGTTGGCTTTGAGGCCATCTTTAAATCTCTTTTCCTGTCCTCCAACATTCCGTTTTCCGTTCTTGAGTTTGGAGTAGAGCAACTGCTTTGGGAGACGGTGGTCGGGCATCCGGACAACGTGGCCGGTCCAGCGAAGTTGATGCCGAAGGACCATCGCTTCAATGCTGGTGGTCCAGCAGTAGCATAATGTATATATATGTGTGTGTGTGATTTATTGCATGTTTCAGAATCAGGTTTCTTGTTATGTTTGTGTGACAAACCTACACACTGCAGCCAACACACTCAGGTGTTGCAGCAGTTTGGAAAGCCCTGTATTAAGATTTCAAAAGAAACACACATAGGAAAAGCTAGATGAGGACTTTCAATGAGGACTTTCCTGGAGAAATCTAGTTTCTCCCACCTGGAAATTTGTGTCTCCTAAGATACTGAATACCTAAGGGGCACCTGAACTATAGGATCGGTGGGGATTGTATGGCCTTCTCTGCCAAAGAAGGCTGGTTCCTCACCCTACTACAGCTCCCATGTTTCCATAGCATTCCTACATAACAGTTTAAATGGTATCAAATTAACACCTTTGCAGAAGCATATGAGAAGCTCGGCCTCTCATTGAACATCGAGAAAACAAAAATGCTCCTCCAACAGTCACCAGCCAGTCCCCCAGCAATACCAGAAATACATCTTAATTAGAAAAATGCTGACCATTTCCACTACCTTGGCAGCTATCTCTACACAAAAGTCAACATTGACACTGACAAAAAACACCACCTGAGCTCTGCGAGTGCAGCATTTTTCCAAACGAAGCAGAGAGTGTTTGAGGATTGGGACATCCATAGGGAGACTGAGGAACTTGTTTATAAATTTCTAATTACATCTCTGAACTTCAAATCCCAGAGGTTTTAAGAGAGATGGACACAGAAATAGTGATCATGAAAATTATGGGATCTCAAGGTATCTCATGAAAGCCGTTCACTGATATTTTAAATATATATATGATGTATTGCTTTATTCACATGGATTTAGGCTTTCAGGCAACAGGACCCTACAGCAATTCACAATCCAACTGGAAATATAGCAAAAGTAATACTATGAAAAGGTTCTTCTAGTGTTGGGTTTGGCACATTGATGCAATTTTGGCCTTGCCATTACTTTGTTTTTTTGCCTGAGTCCATTCTTAGCAACAATTGGGATAAAAATGGACCAGTAAGAAATTCTGTAAGTGTACTATTGTAAAATGTAATTCCAGATCTGATAAATGAGTATAATGACAGTGAAAAATATAATGAGGCTGAAGAAGCCTAACTTATCTAAATCAAAGACATTTCCATTTTCTCAGGCAAGTAGTATAGGGTTTCAGATTAGTTTCTTAACATTTTCACATTATCTCTTAAGATCATTTCAGGTTGATTGTGGGAGCAAAGAAAAGAAAGGAGGTAGCAGGTGTTATAAACTAAGGAAGTGACTGGAGATAGATCTATGCCCATGAATAAAACAAGTTAAAACATAAAAAATAATAAATGGCAGCTCCACTGATGTGGAGGAAGAGATCTATGGGAGGAAGAAAACTAAGCCTACCAATTTGGTTTGGAAAATGAGTCACCATACTGAGCACTGTCCAAGGGCAGTAAATCAAGGGAAGAGGACAAGGTTAATTTGAACTGAGAAAACATTTTAATGCCTATTCCCTTTGCTCTTATTTTTTTCCAGAGGATTTTTCCTGAAACACAAGTTGAATATACCAACATTCTTGAATTACTATAAGCCTCTATATTTATTGCAATAATTCTCTAGGTGATGGGTTTTCATAACTTGATATTTTATTTAAATATATTGAAGTGCTTGATACCATGTTTCCAAATATTTGCTGCCCTCCAGAACCAAAAAGCAGAGTAAAAAATCACGTAAATATAGAAGCCCTCTGTATTCTTGGATTCTGTATCCATGGATTCAACCATTCACTGCTTGAAATTATTTTTAAAAATTCAAAAAGTAAAACTTGGGATTTTGCTATTTTATGTAAGGGACACAATTTTACTAAGACAGTATATATAATGGGACTTGAGCATCCATGGATTTTATTATTCACAAGGTCCTGGAAACACCGTGGATACCAAGGGCCCACTTTAGTTATATTACTAAAGTACAGTTTGGTTTGTTAATTGATGCTGCTTTCCCTGAAAATAAATATTTAATCATAATGCACATCTTAAAAACTAAATGTGATGTGGAGGTCCATGATGCAGTGAGGTTTTCTTAATGGTTTCAATGTTAGGATGTGCAATATTTCAGTTTCTATATCTTTTTTGGTACACAAACAAGCATTTTTAGCTGTTTGCATAATTTCTTTGTCGTCAAAGAGCTGCTATATACACAATTGCTTCCTATTTCATGATCTTGTTTTTCATTAAGATTATACTTCTATTGCAGGGATATCACTCTTGAACTAAGGAATATGATCGTTTTTCGACACAGTCCATTCATTGTATTGCAATCCTGGGGTGGAATGTGGTTGTGCAAGTGTTATAGGCAATCAGCTGAAAATATTTTAGTAATGTAATTAATCATGAGCCACATACTCTTGCACCACTATGCAATTCTATTGAAAAGCACTTGCCTAATGATAATTTTCAACACAAATACTTCTGTAGAAAGGGTTCAAAAGAATGTCTTTTCTCAATTAGAGACTCTTTCACAAATGTTCTGTCTCCCACTCATTTTGCAATGCACATTTTTTGTAGTTGTTATTCTTATTTGCTTTCAGGTCAGATTCAGTTTGTGGTGATCCTTTGAATGAAAAACCTTCAAGAGCTCCAGTCATAGATAGCCCTGTTTAGGTATCATACATTCAGGGCTTTCTTGATTAAATCTGTCCAGCTGTAATGTGGTCTTTCTTTTGTCCTGCTGCCTTCCACTTATCCTAGCATTGTCATATTTTCCCGTGAGTCATGCCATCTTGTAATGTGCCCAAAGTACAGTAACCTCATTTAGTCATTTTGTCTGCTACTGAATGCTCAGAGCTGATTTGATTTTGGACACATTTATTTTACTTTTTGGTAGTATCCACAGAACTCTTTGAAATGATTTGATTTTCCTCTTAGTCATTTTTCCTTGTCACATCTATACATAAAATAAAAATAAATGGTATGAATTATTCCCATTTTGGTATTCAGTGCACATCTCATAGATTTTATTTATGATAAAGCTCAGTTCTGTGTCTCAGTACATTATTGGTGGATGGGGCAGCATGTTTAGTGAAAGTATTTTGCTAAAAAAGCTGAAATCTAGAACTATTTTTTTACAGGATTATATCTTGTATTGTCTATTTAACTGTATATAAGTTTAGTATTTTAAATGAACATTTGTAAAAGGTATCTGTGAGAGGCAGGAGAAGCATATTTTAATCAACTTGACTGAGGATAGACTATTTTGTTAGTAAAATTACAAAAATATGGTTTTGCTGTAGACATTTGTCTGTGAAGAGACCACAATAAGATATTTTAATGGGGTGCTTCCAGTGAGGACAAGTTTATGTAACAGCCACATACTTACTGATAAGGCAGGCCTGCTCTATACATTCCTAGTTCCATATTTCCCAATTTAAGACTAGGAATGAAGGAGATTATGAATTTGAGCAATTTAGAGCAGTTTGTGGATAGTGAGATCTGGACCTCAGATAGTGAAACACGATACGCAGATATTGAGATCCGACAAACGTATAATGAGATCCAGCACCAGGCTGCAGAGTCCATTCCTGGCGAGACCCAAAGCTAAAACCAAATGTTCCCAATCAAAGAAGTCTCACAAGTTGAAGCGGAAGCCACCGAGTTAATTAATTCAATCCAGCCAAAAAGGATGACAGCCAGTGGTAAGCCTCTCATTAACAGAAGCTACCTGGTCCACCTGAGTGTCTTCTGAGCACTGTGTGAATCTTTGTCCTTGTACTTTGCCCAGAATCATTATGGTTACAAGTTTCTTCACATTCCTCAAACAGTAAGCAAAAACATAGAACTCAAATCCGATCACAGTCTAGGAAATGTGGAGCAAAATGGAGAGAAAGACATAAAGACTTTAGTATTTTTAATCCAGTACACAAAAGCCTATTGCAGGCAGACCGCAAGTTACAAACATGTTAAATTCTGTAAGTTTGCTCTTAAGTTGAATTTGTAAGTTGGAACAGGTACATTTTTAAGTGTAACTTCAGCCACATATATTCCAAATACCCTAAATACGCCAAAATCTTCCACATGGGTGGCTGAGATAGTGACAGATTTGTTTTCTGATGGTTCCATGTATGTAGGCTTTTTTCATACACAGACATATTTAAAATACTGTATGAAACTTCAGATTATGTGTACAATGTATATTTGAAACATAAATGAATTTTATGTTTAGACTTAGGTCCCATCTCTAAGATAGCTCATTATTATATGCAGGTACAGGCATTGAATAATCCAAGCATTTCAGACAATGACTACGCACCTATACTAAACATATAAAAAGTCACAGAATGCAATATATGAAGGCCTAAAGCTTGTCACCATTTACATGACAATACCACAAAATTATGAAGTTTGTTGAGTGACCAAATGTACTGTGTTAAGGCAGAATCACAACCCCACGCCATGACGAGCCTAAATCCAATTCTTAGGGTCAATTAGAGTAGTCATTGAATCAATGGAATTCATATGGCAGTAATTATTTGTTCACAATTCATTCAATAGATCCAGTCTAATTGAATCAAAGTACTGAATTTTGGCCCAGGACAACACTTAGCAGATTTGTAAAACATCATTTATTGCACTAATACAAATGTTGGAAATTATATATTGTTCACAATGATGGTTTTTCATTAATAGAAAGTTCTTCCACCTATGCAAGTTGTTACTTCCCCCGTGTGTGTGTGTGTGCATGTGTGCGTGTAAATACCCTGCCCCTTCCAAAAATCTGTGGAGGGTGCTTTGATTGTGCTTTTCCTGCATGGTACTATGATGTTGGACTGGAGGGCCCCTGGGATTGCCCCATTATTGTTGTTGTTGTTGTTGTTGTTGCTGCTGCTGCTGCTGCTATAAAGGCTGGGTTGCTATCTGTCAAGGGTGCTTTGATTGTGCTTTTCCTGTATGGCAGAAGGGACTGCCATGAACTAGATGGCCCATGGTGTTGCTCCTATTATTATTATTATTATTATTATTATTATTATTATTATTATTACTCCTATTATTACAAAGGCTAGGTAGCCAACTGTTCAGGGTACTTTGATTCTGATTTCCCTACATGGCAGAAGCAGGTTGGACCTGATGGCCCCAAGGTCACTCCTATTACTATTGTTATTATTACAAAGGCAGGGTGGTCAACTGTTGGGAGTACTTTGTGCTTTCCCTGCATGGCAGAATAAAGGGGGTTGGACTGGATGGCCTCTGGGGTCTTCTAATGAAATACTGGTAAGTTTATGTTGGTTAAAATTGTTCTTCATTTTAAATATTGTATTGTTCTTTCTTTTTTGTTTGTTTTGCACTTCAAACGAGATATGCACAATGTGCATAATAGACATTTATTCAAGTTTTTTCCCCAGTTAGTTCACACAAACACTCTCCATACATCTGCCACTGGCCTGGTCCGATCTGTCTGTCAAATTTTAAAATGCAAAAGTTTGCCCATATTTGATACATACATATTTGATACATAATATATAATATATTAACATTTCTTGGGGCTCCACAAGAAACTTTTCATTCAAAAAGGGTTCAGTGGCTGAAAAAGTTTGAGAACTCCTGGTCTAACAACATCTTGAAGGTCCCTAGGCCTAGTGAAGAAAGTGTGGCAACTGTTGCCAATTTCTTTCATTCTCATGATTATTATGAAGTGTATGTCCACTTTACCACTAGCTCACATGTGTCATCACAACTGCTTGCTTTTTGTTATCGAATCCTTGCAAAATATTCCTATATCTTGTGAACTGAATAAACGTTGCAAATTAATAATGCTGGTGTGTACAATTGTGCTGACTTCAAAATTTGGATTTCTGGGTCATTTGAAAGCCTCTAGTACCATATGCTAAATCTGCTTCTGCAAAGAGAAATATTCAGTGAACAGGTTTTCTGAAGTTAGATTTTGCAGTGCACCTAAAATAATGTACAAAAACTTCATTCAGTCTCAGTTTCCAAATATCTCTGGTCCAGTTATGAATGAACCACAATAAGGTTTCTTGATATTCTGGATTTTATGCCAACCTAGATTGTATTGGGAACCAGAATCTGATGCAACAGATTGTGAGCCTTCCTGATATTAGCCTGTAATTCTGTCAGCCCTGGCCAACACAGCAAACAATAAGGATGATCTGGAGAGTTTATACATTCTCTGTTCCTGTGGTTTTTGGTGGTTGTTTTTGATGTATTTTAGCATACCAGAGACAGAATCTTCTGTTCTGTCTGAACCTAATGAAGAAAGGATGTGTGTTATGAAAGCACAACAGAATTGGACACTGGAAAAAAAAAACAAGCTGGGTAACAAAGGGAAAAAAGAATCATCGCAAATCAAACTCATCCACATATATGGTACACTATAGATGTCATATGTCAAAATATCTACTTAATAAATCAGTTACTCTTCAGACAGGGCTTTCCATTTGGAGGTAACGCATTTCACTACACCTGTGAGAATATAACTAATATTTGGCTTCAGCTTTCCATTTCTACGCATAACATTTTTATCGAATGCAGTTGGTTATCATTTATATGCATGTAAATAGTGATACTAAATGTAGGTGCCCAATACTGTAAACCTATTAATGCATATTCAAAAGTAATATTAATTGTGATTGTTCCTAGGAGCTAAACTAAAGCCTCTTTAATGAGCAAACTATAAAAAAGAAGGACATTGACAAGTTGCTGTGTGGGCAGAGAAGGATTACAAAGATGGAGGGAAAGGTTGAGGGAACTGGGTAGATTTAACTAGAAAGAGAAGACTGAGAAAGTGATACAGCAGTCATCTTCAGTATGAGCTGATGCATAGGAAAAGAAGTAACCTTGTATTTGTTTGTTCCGGGAGATAGGCTTCAAAACAGTGGATTCAAATGGCAATAAATAAAGTTTTGATTAAATATTAAGTATGTTTCAGAGGAAGAAACTGGCAAAACCACCTCTGAGTATTCCTTGCTCAGGAAATCCCTGTAAAATTCATGGAGTTGCCATAAGTCTGTCAGGAATACTTTGATTGTAGTTTTCCTGCATGGCAGGGGGTTGGACTAGATGGCCCATGTGGTCTCTTCCAGCTCTATGATTCTAAGACAACAGGTCACTTGAAGGCAAATACATACAAATATCTGTTCAGTAGTAGAACAGACTTAGATAGTGATGGGGGTTCCTTCTTTAGAAAGTTCACGTGCTTGTTTTTTAAACAGGGAAACTTTAGGTGTGAATTTTCTCACTGAGGGATGAACAAGATGATTCTTTGGACCACTCCAACTCTACAACTTCATTATCTTATGAAGTACCGGAACCTCATGAACTACTTTGAATACTTAACTAGTAGCAATTCAGGCTTCTTTAACAAAAACAGAAAAGCCTAACCTACTCTTTGAATAAAAAGTTTGAACTATATGTATACCAAAAGTGAACAAAATACAAAGCCCAGGGTGTTTGTTTTATAGCTTGCCAATTCTAATTCAGTAAGTTATTCATGTCTAAATGCATCGTTGCTGCTGTGTACATTCGAGTTATGTATGGCTTAAGGGAACCCTATGGTGGATCTATCACATGGTTTTCTGAGGCTGAGAGGGTATGATTTGTGTGGAATAAATATCACGCATAGTTCACATCTTTACCAATCCACACACTGTCTTCTTAGAGAAAAGATATGCCACAAAGATGATCAGTAAAGAATAAGATGTTTACTCTTTGTTATGCAGAAACATACATACAGTCATGCGAACAATTGCATTGATTCACACAATGTCCTTTGAGAGAAATTCAAATGGTCCTTGGGTCAAGGATCTTCCAGCAGCTCAGAAGCAAAATATATACAACTGTCTTGGCAAGCTCCTGCACAGAAAATCCAAATATGTAACTGTTGCCAAAACTCCCAGGCTCAGCTAGCCTCTCGGGAGTGGCCCAACCAATCAACTTCGTGCTTTGCATTTTTCAGTTAACACTCTCACTAACTGATTTTTACATGCTCCAACATAACTTACCCAATTCACCCAGAGGGGTTCCATGGCCAAGTCGAGAATCAAGTCCTGGTTCTCAGAGTCATAGTCCAACACTCAAACCACTACACCACACTGGATCAATTTTACATGAAAATTCTATTAAAATAACCTGGAAAGAGAAACTGCACATGTGAAACCAAATTTCTTAGTCAAATTAATATTTGAGTTTGTGTTTTCTTTGCCAATGCAGAATAGTTCTTAAGCCAAACCAAGCAAAACTGTTAGTTTAACTACAATACTATATGATCAAAAGCCGGCATTTAAAACTAGTGGCACAGTATGTATCCCACTGTTCTAATTAGCTTATATGAAAGACTTCTAAATATGCATGCTTATGCAAGACACCTAGTAACTATGACTCTTAAATGGCTTTTGTAAAAACCCCAAGAACTAATTAAGGCTCAACAGCCCTTTGAGACAGATAAATGTAAACGCTGTTTTTTTCCTTTTGTAAAGCATCTGAGACATAGCTTCAATGAGGTCTATTTCTAGTAACAAGCCATGAGAGGGTGTGTAGATGCCTTACTAGGCAATTAGTGCAAACAGCCAGAAAGTATTTTGCTTCTAGAGCATGTTTCAATGTCTCATTGTGATTCATGCTGCTCAAAATATCAGTTTTGGAATATTTCAAGAAAAATGTTTTTTTGCTATGAAAAATAATGCCTGTTATAAAGAAAAAATAACAAAATTAAATGACTATTTAAGACTTGGAATTGTGAAAAAATGGTGTATGTTTTTCATGGCAGTGGAGCATTTATTCCCAAACCTTCCCAAAGTTCCCCATAGATATTGTTAAATTGCAGCCCACCATTTAATCTGGGGAGAAAATGCCTCAATTGAAATTCATAAGGTATCCAATTTGAAATGTATTAGTGGAACAAGGATACATGGCAGTATTGCTGACTCAGGGGCTTTTCCCACATTGCTGCTAGGAACAACAATAGCAGGAAGATAGTGACAGAACATACTGCACAAAGAGATTCTTCCTGTTTAAGGATTATCAGCTACCCTTTGTATTTACATTAGGATGCAATTGTGTAGCCCTACAGATGTTATGCTTAAAAAGCTGGGCATGTTTAGCTTTCAGAAGAGAAGGCTGAGAGGATGCATGATGGCCGTGTATAAATGTGTGAGGTGAAGTCATAGGGAGAAGGGAGCAAGCTCATTTTCTGCTGCCCTGGAGACTTGGAACAATAGCTTCAAACTACAGGAAAGGAAATTCCACCTGAACAGTGGGAAGAATTTCCTAACTGTGAGAGCCATTCAGCAGTGGAACTCTCTGCCCTGGAGTGTGGTGGAAGCTCCTTCTTTGGAGGCTTTTAAATCGAGGCTGGATGGACATCTGTCGGGGGTACTTTGAATGCAATTTTCCTACTTCTTGGCGGGGGTTGGACTGGATGGCCCATGAGGTCTCTTCCAACTCTATGATTCTATGTTGTTACATTGCATTTCAAAGAAGCTGTAATGAGCAGAGGCAATAGTGAGGAATACTGGTTTAGGTACATTAATAGTGTCCACATCTATATCCTACAAAGGGCAGGTATTTCTCTGTAGGATTGTGCAAGTCCTGTTTGGAGACCATAGGCTTTGAGGTTCACATCTAGACAATGGACCTGAGGATGGCATTTGTTCCTGTTGAGATGGCATGCAAGCCACCTAATCACAGTATAGTGAGATACTAAAATATCATGAGATGAACTGCAGTTATTTAAATTCTAGTAATGTTTCAAACTTTGCCTCTTCCTTAAAATAAACATTCACTTTTTTGGCAGATTTATTTCTTTTGTCTCCTTTTTTGTAGTAAAGCCTTGTCTCTTATTTGATATTATGGTATCTATGTTAGCTTGAATTCATGGTTCTTTCTGATGATCAGCAGCCTGAATCACTTTGTTGGTCAGTTATCACAGTACTTTACAACACTGAAAAAAGCTGATGGCACAAATCATCTTTAGTATCTTAATCCCCAGCCATTGCCTCAGCACATCTGGCTGTGATTCCTTCACAGTCAGCCTGCCATGTCAGCATAAAAGTATGCTTCACAACACTGAGCTGACTGACCAGTAAGTACACCTTATCACAACCTATCATGTTTCTAAAGCTAGGTTGTTTGTCTTGGCTATTGGGGAATACTTATGTAGGCAGGTTAATACACTTGTAAAGTTTGAACAGGGAAATAATAGATACACCTTTTTCTGGTTTTTAAAAATGTCTTTTGGAATGAGAGATGTGAGCACCTTGCTTTGGCTCTAAAATTAAAATTAATTATTTACCAACAAAATCTTATGGTAACTTTAAATAAACATTTATTGTGGAATATGTTTCCATAAGCAGGCTATTGCCTATGTGTGCCTTTAGGTCACATGTTGACTTGTGTCAATTTATGTTACTACCGTCTTCATGTATAGTCTTGAAGGACTTATACCCAGGTAAACTCAGACATCATTCCCAGCTTTTAGGCTGTTGTCCTATACTCACTTTACTAGGAGTGACTTCATGGGAGTTGAATATAGAGTGGGAAAATGTGCAGGGTCTGAATACCACTTTTTACCCCTTAGCTCCCTTTTTTGTAGTCTGTACTCTCCATCCGGGACACAAATAATTGCAACTTTTTGGCATTTTTGGGGTCAAGATAGGGATTTGAAGTGTTTTGATGTCAAATTCAATTCCCATCTGTGCCAAAACATGATCAAAGAAGAGATTATGGTATTCTGGGAGATATGATAACACACTTTTGCTCATTTTGGTTTGTTTTGATGTAATTTTCATCCCAAAATTGCCCTGAAAATATTAAAAACCAAAAGGGAACTTTGGGAGACTGGCAAGGGGCTTCAGGGACCGAGGATGGAAGGGGACAAGAATTGCACTTACGGTAAGGTTTCACCATCATGATTGGTACATAAAGTGTTAATCACTGAGGAAAGAGTCTTCTTTCTAATTTTTAATATCATGGTCAGCTTTTTTTTTTCATTTTTTAAATCTTGTTTTTAATTTTAATGTTATTTTATAAATTTTAACTTTTGTTGAAACGATGTTTTAATTGTATCTTGGTTTCTAATGCTGTAGGCCACCTTGGGTCCTGCAGGAGAAGAAAGGTGGAATATGCATCTAATAAATAAAGTATATTGCATTGTGGGTATGAAAGGTTACTGTTAATTGGCAGGCATTACACACAAAGATAAATTATCATGAATTGGGTACAGAAGGTCTAGCAGGACAAACCAAACTGTGTGATTTTTCTGTGTAGAGCACAAATGAAAGAGGGGTCCATACCAAAGAGTAGTAACAATTCTAAAGAGTAGATGTGACCCACTTACAACTGGATATGTATTGGTAAAGCTAGATGAACAGTGAGCAGCAACATTAAAGAGAAATAACAGTAGTGAGAGAGTACCTTCCAGTTTCTGTGAGGCCTAAATTCCAATGCAACAGTGGATTTCTCCACCTATTCTCAACTGGTTTGCTTTATGTAGACAACTGCACTACAGTTGACAACTTAATGGCCGCACGATAGTGGGCAACTTGATATTGGCAGCCTGATGACAGAGCTTCAGATGTTGCCATCCTTCCCATTACTCTTCTCTAAATTTGGTATATCAAAAACCACCATTAAGTGAGACTTCTGAAATCTACCACCAAGCATGAAGAAAGCTGGATGTAGCAACTTGAATGAATGTGACAGACTGTAACATTTTCATGAGATATATTATGCATAATTGAAGAAACCTCTATATGTGTATTTCCTTAGGTATTAGCATAGTAGATTATTTATAATCTCAAGAAATGTACTGCAATTAGCCTTGTTAGTTCTTATCAGCTTCCTGATTTTAATGTAAAACTCTCTTTTAAATAATCAAGTTATAATTGAACGTGATCAAGTGATGAATCATACATTTTCAAAGCATCGCACACCAAGCAGGCTCTCACAGCTGAATCTTGACACTCTCCTTTGAATATTCCAAAGTAAAAAATCAGCATTCAGCCAAGAAAAAGCCAATCCCTTTATTACAATACAGGAATTTTTGAACTTTCAACACTTTCTGCTGCTTGCTATCATACTCTTTCTTTTCTTCACTTCTCTGGGCTCTAGACCAAACTGTCCATGTATAGCAGTGGTTCTCAACCTGAGGGTGCCCAGATGTTTTGGCCTTCAACTTCCAGAAATCCCAACAGCTGTTAAACTTCTGGGATTTCAGGGACTTGTACGTCAAAACATCTGGGGACCCACAGGTTGAGAACCACTGATGTATAGAACAAAATTAACTAGATGTAGAACAATCTCTAAGTTGTTGGCTTTCACTGTGTATATCTATGACAAAACTATTTATTTATTTACGACATTTATGTGCCACCCTTCTCACGCCGAAGGGGACTCAGAGTGGCTTACAAATAAAAAGTAAATACAATATATTATATTATTACAATAGCACAATATTAATATTATATATTATATTGTACTATAACAATATACTGTAATATTATTAGTAATATTACATTTAGTATAAAATATATAATTGTAATATCATATTATTAGTAATAGTATTATATTGTATTACATAACTAGCATTTTGAAAGATCAGTCTCAATTTTATAAAATATTTCTAGCCCTTTAGCTTGCAGATATTTGTTTCAATATTAGTAGACAACAATAAAAGATGCATGGCTACACTATCATTTAATATGAAATCAGGTTATGAATTTCAATAAGTGTTCACAAGTGTTTGTAAGGAATCAATAAATGAGAATGGCATCTCCTTTACCTGTTTCACTTTTCCATTAAGATCACAGCATTTTTGAATCATAGCATTGAAAAAGCAATAAATGTAATGGTAATGTCAAGTAAGCAATCTGAATTGCCTTAGAAATGTCCAAGGAAGAATAAATCAATGTGCAAATGGAAGCCACAGCAGGAAACCATAATAACCAAATGGACTTTCATCTTCCTGTCTACTTGCTGGGACCTAATCTTATAATTCACTCATTATTCATTTGGGTAAAACCACAATGTTTCAGTTGCAAACTTCCCCACGAGTTACCATTTTATGCTTCTGATAACTCATAATCTTGAAATGTTTTTATAGATATTGCTCTACAGCATGTTTGAGAATACCTTGCACTTCACATCAAATATCTGACTAATTATTATGTGAAAATGTAAGACATTATGCCCAAAGGTCATTACAAGAAAACGTGAACAAAACCTTCCTTGGTCAAGATCAAAATTTTCAATGAGGTTACATCACTGTCACATTGAACCTGGAGCAAGAAGGAAATAGACAGGCCTGGAGACTATTCACAATTGGTCAGTTACCTAAAAGATTTCACTAATCATAAAAACCAATTAGCCAAGGATATAATGGCTAGCAATGCACTGTGTGAGAGAGATTGCAGGTATACCTATCTGTAGAACTGAAGCATTAAAACAGTTTTCAGGCAATTTTCTGCAGAGCTTCAACTGTTATGCAGTATCCACAATGTGGTCCATCTGGCATAATTTAGGTATTTTTTAGCCTTGCCCAATATTCATTAAGATTTAAAAACTAATCCTAAACATATTACTTGGCACTGTCTTTTCTGGATTCCAAAGGATTTACATTATGTTGAATGTGTTTCCAAGACTATAGCTAAAAGTATTCTCAAGAGGCCAAAAGACAATGAATTTAAGTAGTAGACAAAGCAAAACACCTTTTGGCTCATTCACAGCCAGCACTGACTCAGAAAATCAGCCATAACATGAGACACATTGTTTCGGGCAGCAGATTCCGAGGAGTAGAGAGAAGACCAGGAGGAAATTGTTGAAGAATTGAGCTATGCATTTGTCAACTTTGAAGGAAGATTTATTTATTATTATTTATTTATTAACTTTATTTGTACCCCGCTACCATCTCCCCAAGGGACTCGGTGCGGCTTACATGAGGCCGAGCCCAAACACAACAACAAAAGCAATAAAACATTAATACAAGCAATTAAAAACATAGACAATAAAATACACAACATTATCAAAAAAGCAACACATAATTAAAATAGTGGGAAGGCCAAATGTAGAGTTAAAATTGGAAATAATGCTGGGCCATGAACGAAAGGTGATACTAGTGCTTGTGGAGGGCATACAAGCAGACTCAGGGAAATGTAAAGTGTTTTAGAGGACAAAATGCTATGGGATTCATTATTCCAGGAAGGCACACTGGAACAGCCATGTCTTCAAGCTCCTCCTGAAGACTGCCAGGGTTGGGGCCTGTCTGATGTCTTTAGGGAGTGAGTTCCAGAGTCGAGGGGCCACTATCGAAAAGGCCCTCTCCCTCGTCCCCACTAAATGCGCCTGCGATGCTGGTGGGACCAGGTCATTTCTCAACCTGGTTATCTTTTGTATATAGAAAGAAGAAGGGGTCTTTCATATGAAACAAGTATCACATCACATAATCTGGAGAATTTCCAACAACGGTGGATGATATTGCTCCGGATTTGAAAAAATCAAGACTGCCAAACTGCAATTACACTGGCTTGTTGTTCTGATTTCTTGCCCATTTCAGGATGGCACATTGTACACCAAAACTGACCAATATCTAGTCCTTCAACAAATTTCAGCCAGATTCCTTTTAGTGCCTTATACCAGTGTAATGGTCCATTAAGTCAGTATAATGTTCTTTTTGGAGGAAATTGGCTGGACATGTCTCTGTCCTTTCTAAGACAGGTTTCACTGTCATTCCCTCTCCTACCTGCTAACCATTTTACTTCTGCTGCTACAATTTCTCCTACACCACCATTACTACTGACGCCAGCCTAATTGTACCAGCACATGAGATTATGGCTTCTGTCTGGAACAGGTCTTTTGTAGAGAATGAGCCTGCTCATTTAAATCATTATTTGCATAATAAGCATAGTTTTGAACAACACGGTGTTGTTGAAGGATTTCATGGCAGGAATCACCGGGTTGCTGTGAGTTTTCCAGGCTGTATGGCCATGTTCCAAAGGCATTCTCTCCTGATGTTTTGCCCACATCTATGGCAGACATTCTCAGAGGTTGTGAGGTCTGTTGGAAACTAAGCAAGTGGGGTTTATATATCTGTGGAATGTCCAGGAAGGGAGAAAGAACTCTTGTCTGTTTGAGGCAAGTGTGAATGTTGCTATTGGCCACCTTGATTAACATTGAATGGCCTTGCAGCTTCAAAGCCTAGTTGCTTCCTGCCTGGGGGAATCCTTTGTTGGGAGGTGTTACCTGGCCCTAATTGTTTCCTGTCTGGAATCACCATGTTTTCAGAGTGTTGTTCTTTATTTGCTGTCCTGATTTTAGAGTTTTCTAAATACTGATAGCTAGATTTTGTTCATTGTTGAACAACATGGTTTCTGAGAAAGTTCGTCTCCTGCTTATGTTAGTAACAAGTGTACTAAGAAAGGACATGCACCAGCATCATTCCTGCTAAATAAGAGGTCCTGGCACTTCCATTAATGCAAAGCCAGGCTGCACTACATGGAAGTACTTCTGAATGAAAATTATTGCAAATTGCCATTCTGCACCTATACCAACAGTCATTTTGTATCAGTGCTACAAAAAAACCTGAACCTGTTGAATTTCTTCTTGACACCCAGACATCAGAGCCAGATGGCAAATACTTAAGATGTGATTGCAGCACCCTTTCCACAGGGTTACCAGAATATCCACAGAAGGCTGTTTCATATGAAACTCATGTTATGTTGTTATGGCTTAAGTTGGACAATGAAGAGATGTTTCCAAGTGCAGCCAGGTATTCCTATAGGTATTCAAATGATGGTTTCGTGATTCATTATGGACATTGTAATATATGGTGGCATTCCACAGGCATGTGGACATTATTGCTTCACATAGATTGATGGATTAGAAGACTTTCTGACAGAAGAGTGAAATGTGGGGACAATAAAGAAAGCAGCCCAAAAAGAAGAGGCAGCACAGAGGAAAGAGGAATGAAAGGGGCACTGCTATTACAGAGCCCCCTTTGTTTCTGCTCGCAGACAGGAAAACAAGTTATACTACAGATAAATGGCAATTAACAGCAATGTAGAAATAACAATTAATAACAACCAGGGGATGTCAGACAGTGTATAAGTGGCCATTAATCAGTAATCAGTTTAACACAGAAAGGAGACCATCTGTTAACAAGAGTGAAAGTGAATGTTCAGGTAATCAATACTAATGAAGAACTAGAAGATGGTGAATAATATTGTCAACAATAGGCAGGTACTCTGTACTTGATCTCTCAGAAAGAAAGAATTTGGGAAACTGCACGTGTTAGAAGTGATTGCCATTTACACTTATGATTACTTTTTATTATCATGGTGGCCCTTTAGTCTTGTCAATACTTATTGAGTGGAGTGCAAGCTACTTTTGTCCTTTAAACTAAATAAATTTGAGGACAAGACGGAAAGTGGTAGGGGAGAAAAAAACAGCGACATCTTTAAAGCCTCTACTAAAATGTTTTTTTTAAAAAACAAACAAACAAACAAATAAGTAATTTATTAGATGTGCCTCTCAGATCTCTGGAATCTCTTGCCTAATTTATGTGCCAGACACCCCCTATTATTATTGATCGAAGTGGGTAGAAATAACAGCAAACTGAACATTAGTTCTTTAGCTCATTTATCAATGTATTTATATTCTACCTTTCCTTGAATAAAATCAAGGCTGTATAAATGGATATTATTTATTTATTTATTTATTTATTTATTTTTCTCCCACTTTTCTCCTATGGGTGATACTCAAAGTGGCAAACAATAATTAAAACAACAGAAATTGCATGACGCAGAGCAAAATAAAATCACAATCACACAAACCATAGACAACAAAGTTAATAAATACAACATGTTCCACTAAAATTCCCTGGGCCTCAGGCCATTAAGGTCGTCCATAAAAATTATATTTAAAATTCTAAAGCTCTGTTTGTTTAGGCCTTGAATATGTTGTTAAGTTCGAGATAACCTTCATTGATATGCCTTACCTGTTGCAGCCTGATCATTTCCTATTTTGGGTTATCAGGAAAGGCTTGCTTCTACAGAAAGGGTTTGACCTGTGCACAAAAGGCCAGTTGAGAGGGGGCCAATCGCACTTCATAGCTGCAGGACGACAACCAAAAAGGCCCCCTCTCTCTCGTTCCCACCTACCATACTTGTGATGGTGGTGGGACTGAGAGAAGGACCTCTCCTGATGATCTCAGGGCTCATGTGGACTGGTAGGATATGCGGTCCCTCAAGTAGGTTCTTCTACTTTTCATTTCATCCTCACAAGTAAAGTATCAAGCTCCGAGAGAAATTTCTCTAGGAATCTCTAGGTCCACCATTGTAATTCATCTTCAACAGAAACGGAAGTAGAGGCATGCTAAGATACCTGAGGATTCCTTGACCGATGTTTTCTCAGGTTAAAAAAATGTGGTTGTTTAATTTATAATTTTACCACTTTTGCAGAGGTCCAAGAACCATGCAATACCTTATTGAAGAAAAGTCTCCTTTTTTTTAGAAACTAGATTTTCATATTCACTAAATGGCCAACACAGGATAGTCTGGTGGAATAATTTGTTAGGGTTTATCTCCCTTCAAAGTGCCATAGTTCTTACTTCTGAGAAAGGAAATGAACCATTCTTTTATGCAGCAAGATTTCAGTTATCTTCCTGTTTTTAGCCCTAAAGAAAAGAGAAGCAGAATTTGTTCAATGTATAAGAAGCTTATGATGTCAGATGTAAAATGTCAACAGATAGCAACTTAGTCTAATCCTCCAAAGATGACCTACTTGAAGATGTTTGACAGCATATGCAATCTCTTTTTTAGAGAGTCAGTGAATGCCACTTTCAAGGCACTGGGTTTTAACCATATATTTTGCATCAGACACTATCTCATTATTACTGGATCAAATGCGTATTTTACAGTCTAAAGTTTTAGAGTGCAATGGATGCTAAGGAGGGTATTATTGTTCTGTCACAGCAAACTCTGCTTACCACCCCAAAGTTTTCTTAGTCCTTTAATTACTTTTATCTCTGGTGTTTACTTTGATCACTAATGGCTTCAAATAGAATTTTTCTCACAATTAACTTCCTTTTGAGAAAATGCTACCTGATTGCTTAAATCAAAGTGAGAGCTCTGGAGGCAGGCAGATAGTTACGATGTTGGCTGCCCAGCAAAATGGTAAGCAAAGAGAAAGAGTTGCCCAAGTTATGTGGTACTTAAAGACAGTTGGGATCTTATTGGCTACTCTGCTAAGGTGGCAGCCACAGTACCATCCTCTGCCCCATCACAGGTCAGCAGCAATGTTTTTTTTGGCAATCTGAGAGGTGATATGATAAGAATCAACAAATATAGGAAGGTATTGCATGTAAAAGATAGAGCAAGGCCATTTTCTGCTGTTCCTGATACTAGAATATGAACCAATGAATTCCAATTATAAGAAAAAAGATTCCACATAAATATTAGGAAAAATGTCTAATTGTGATACTTGTTTGCCAATGGAATAGACCATTTCAGTAGGTAGTGGACCCTTCTTCTTCATAGATCTTAAAACAGAAGCTGATTGGCCATTTCTCAGGATTGCTTTAGTTGTATATTCCTGCATGGCAGGAGCTTGGACTAGATGATGTTAGCAGTTCCTTCTCTTATATGAGTCTATGAAACTGCTTAAGGGACAAGAATTATTGGATACAGTTTCTTAAACATCATTTTTTCATTTCTAATTTTAATTTCCAAAGTAATTCTTTTGGAATGATTCAAATAGCTCCTGAAAATATGTTCTTCTCCTCTCTCCCTCTGCTATTCCTCTTCTTTCCATTATGCTGCCTCTGTTATACTATTTTCTCTTGTAATTACTGATTTACTATCTTCATCTTCTTGAATGTTAAATATACTATCATCTGGACAATATGAATATGTCTCTCAGGAGAAACAGGACTAGTTGAAGATGTATTATTATTCCTACTCTGAATAGGCGAACATGCTTGCCCCACACCCCACAACACAATGCTTCTCTGAAAATAACTAAAACTAGAATGAAAGCTGACAGTAGTGATGCTCAAGGAATTTGCCTGACATGCATATTTTATTAAGATGACCTGATTCGTATTGCTTGGGCTAATATGTAAATCAGAATGCAGTTATCCTTGGAGCCTGTAGTTTCATAAATGTTTTGAAATACTTCCCAGCTCACAAAGCTTACCAAAACCTTAACTTCAATCTATATTTTATGAGAAACCTACATATTTACAGGTAAACGTCACTTTGAGGTGATTTTGTTTTACAGAAAAATGTGAATTTTGGTGAGTATTAAAAAAGAAAAAAGAAAAAAAATATTTGCTAATTTAAGCTGAAATAGGATAGACTGGATTTAGGGGAGAAAAGATATGGAAGTCTGAGACAGATCAGAAATAGACTTATCTGTCCATTTCTGATATTCCCGAAGGTATTCAAACAGGAAAGTCCCTCTTTCCATATAGGCACAATCTAATCTCAAGCCCCTTCTACACTGCCATATAATTTGAATTATCGAAGCAGATAATCCATATTATAATAAAATAAATAATAAAACTTTATTTATACCCCGCTACTATCTCCCCAAGGGACTCGGTGCGGCTTACATGAGGCCGAGCCCACAATACAACAATACAAGCAATACAAGCAGTAACAAAATACAATACAATACAATATTATCTTCCTTGGACTGGATTATGCACTACCATATAATCCATTTCAAAGCATATAATCTGAATTTTATATGGCAAGTTAGAAGGAACCTAAGAACTGGTCTAATCCCAGGATAGTGAATAGGTGCTGGATCACCTGTTCTCCGCTTTGCTGTAATGTAGTGGCTACCTCCAGTTCAGAAACAACAGCTTTCATCTGATTCAGATAGCTTTGTTCAGAAAACAGTGTTGATCACTTCATATCATTGTTGTCAGGATCCAAGCCTCTTGGTTACAAAATATACTTAAGTTACAAATCAGTTCAAACATTTTGTGGCGTACATTCCATTCACCACAACCCAAAACATTGTCTTCTCAGGGCCTACTCTTCCTTCTTCCTCATACTGGGTTTCTCACAAGAATGATCTCACAGCTTGTTTTCCTCCCCACACATCAGCTCATTATCCTAAGCTGTGAATGATAATTAATTCCTTTCCCCAGCACCACCAGCTGTGTAGCACATCCCAGTATTATAAAACATAAGCAAAACCATAGCAAGCATGGCAGGAACTATGATCCTGACCTTTGCTTCTCAGTTCTGTCTTCTGACAATTGGTGGTCTGGAATAGGTGCAGTGATAAAATCACTGTAGGTTTAAATGAACTGTCCAAAGTACTGGAAGCCATTCCCTACATAGGTCCAACACTTTGGATAGCTCCTTGGACTGAAACCCAAAGCAAATTCACCACCACTTCTCCTCACTGTTTTTCTACCCATATTTGATCTTCTATTCCATACATTGTAGCTCCAATTAGCTTCATTAACCTTTCCCGTTGTGTGACCTACTTGCTTCAGCAAGAGGAGGAGTAAGCCTGGCCCTGTCTTGCCAGGCTGTAAAGTTACATGCATTATGAGTTTTTTTTTCACCAAAAACCATGGTTGCAGAATATGTCCAGTTAACAAATCTTGGCAAATAAGTTAGACTGAGACAGAGATAATAACACAAAAATGTTTCAAATATGTTTGAAATTAATATGAACAGCCAAAAAAGTATTGACCGTTCCTGACAATTATTGCAATATTGGCTATAATAATATACTAATAAGTAAAGTTATGTTGATTGTTTATATCTGACTAGAGAAAAATACTGTTGTATGTAAAAACAACAACACTCAAGGTGTTAACATATTGTTTTAAAAAGCAAGATGATGAAATCATTTGATTTCAAGCTGCCACTGCATATATGAGGGGTGAGCAACTACTGGAACTCCTGATGTTGTTAGGCTGTAATTCCTTTCAGTTATATAGGCCAGAATGGTCTCCTCAATATTGTCATTTCAGCGACAGGCTAATACTTTTTTATATTTAGGCAGGCTTTTAAAGCATGGTACAAACCATCATCATCTATAGCTAGTGTAATCATGTTGGGAACAGATGGCAATATCCCCCAAACTGGACCTGGCATGCACATGGACTGGTAATTGTTTGAGAACTATCACTTTGCAGACACTGAATAAATCAAGTTTACCAAATACCCTGCTGAGATCCATATAGCTTTCTAGAACATTTTTTGTGTGTAGATTCAACCAATTATTTATATTTCCCAATATGTATCCATGAGTCTCTGGCTCTTACTTTTCTGACATTTATTTTCTCCTGCCCATCCCATTTTCCCCAGCTTCTGCCTGCAATTTGAGAAATGCCTCCTATCTTTGTTCAGGTTTTATAGTAGTGTTTTCATAATCAAATAACATTGACACCAATGTCTCTAGATGAGGGACCCAGGCAGGAATTATTTATTTAAACAAATAGATCGAAAACATTCAGCTATGCAATTGTGTTCTTCACTACTATGGATTTCTCTTTGGTTGATTTGTTTTCCCCCAGATATGACTAATATGGTATCTCTAGGAATCTTTAGTCTTTCAGTATGGCTCTAACTCCTGCTAGAAGTTAGGTATAGAGTTGCATTAGAGAACATAGTAACAGCTAGTGAGGTATTCTCTCATATAAAGAAAAATAATAGCATTTTCCCTTTTCACTGTGGTCCTGCATCCCTAACCTCAGCAAATGTAGGGGACTGTCTGTAATTGTGATTGTATAATTCCCCAACATATGGTGACCATAAAGACTTATGACCACCCTAAAGCAAATCTGTTATATAGTTTTCTTGGTAAGGTTTGTTCAGAGGGAGCTTGTCTTTGCCTTCCTCTGTGGTTCTGTGTGCGACATGTCCTAAGTCACCCATGATATTTTTATGGCTGAGCATGGAATTGAATCCAGTTCTCCAGAGTCTAATCATTACTCCAGGTTTGTCAAAGCCTTGACCCCCAAATACCAGGATGGCATACATCAACAGTCCAAGGGCAAGCCAATAGTCCAAAAGAGATGTAAACAAAATAACACACGAGAGAATCCAAACAGCTGTTCCAGGGTCATAAGCTGATTACCAGAGTGAAAAGAGTACAAGTCTGTAAGCTAAGGTCCAAGGTAAGTTCAGGGTTCGGGAAACACAAGATATCAAGTCATAACTTCCAGAACAGACGTTACATCCAGCAACCAGCTACCAATCTTCAGTTCCTTAAATACTAAATTCACAGGTGTTGCCTGTTACTGGTTCTCTTCTCAGCGAATCTCAATAACCTGCACAGCTAAGATCTTTTCACAGGCCCATGAAAGCTGGAACAGTTAACTCTTCCTCAATCTGCTCAGCGGAACTTGTTCAGCAGGCTGAGTAGTAGTTCCTTCCATGGACATTTCTTCAAAGCTTGGCTGAGGGAGTTGTGGGCACTGCTGGGCTCCAGCTCTCCTGCTGAGCCTTCCATCAGCATCTCCTCATCCATGCTTTCCAAGTTGTCTACGGCAATGTTGACCCTCTCAGCTACAATAGAAAAATGGAATGCTCCAACTGCACTAGGGTAGCCTGTGGTGAGAAAAGCTGGGAAGTCTAATCCAAAAATATCTAGCAGACTGTACCTGGCCATCCCTCAGGTATCAATATAAGAAGGTGTGCCCAGATACATTTTGACTGTGTAACAGAAGTTCATAGAGCTGGCATAGGTCTACGGGCAAACTTGAAGAGTTTTGATGCTACATGATAAATCAGTTTACACTTTACTTTATTGCCAGTTGCTATGATGTAGCTGTGATCAGATAACCACTTATTAACCTCAGGTCTTCATGTAATCCTCAAAGTTGGCTTTCTGTAACTGTTTACTTAGCCATGGATAACCTGTGCTTATGGTTTTGGATTCTGTGCCCCCTTTTAAAAAGTTCCAAATGTAAAACTCTGTTATTAGTCTAGGCACACGTCAGAAGAAAGGCTTAAACGTTTCATTCTTAACACTATCATGTAATTTGTGGAAAGAGATTATTATGACTTTATGTAATTCACAATGTAATCTACCTGCCAGTTGTGGGGAAAATATACAGAAGCAGCTTTTAATAGTATATTACTGTTTTGTTTTCATAGAAGACTTTTCATCTTACGCAGTTACAGCAAGATGGCACATCTTATGGAATCCTGGGATTTGAGGTTTGGGGATACACTAAAACTCTCCAGTTGAGTACTCCAAATGTCCTCTGTAAACTTCAAATCCCAAGATTCCAAGTGGAATCAAAATGTTGTAATTATGTGGAATAAAAGGGTATCAGCCTTGAATTGTTTGGCTTGACTGGAAGACGCCACTACAGTTCTAGACATTTTTAAAGCTAATAATTTTATGTTCTATCTAATATATATATGTTCTCTTCTGTTTGTACATATGCATGTGCACACAAACAAAGAAAGAGAGAAGGTAATATATTTAAAATGCATTTTGGAATAAGAAATAATATTTTACACAGCAATACTTTACAAAATATTTAGAACCAGAAGCCAAAAATGTTACCTTTTTTTAATGCCAGTTCTCCAAATCGTCCCTCAAGCAAAAGTAAAGGATTCTTTGCCCCCCCCCCTTTCCCCGCAAGTGACAATTAGGAGCTGGAGTCCACATTTTTCTTACAAGCTTTGCATAGGAGTGATATTATTTGATCTTTGAAAGGTATGGATTGGATCTTTTAGGTTTTGTCTACATCTTTCTCAGTTTTACAGATTCACATGAACATAATAACCTTTTAAAAGGCAGCCTTTCCAACTGTTGACATGCATTCACATAAAGAATGTCCCTTCTTTGACCTGGCATATTTAATAGACCTGGTGTGACAAGTCAAAAAGAGGTCATAGAACGGAGGCTTCTAATAAGCTTTGAAGAAAATAAAATCAGGGATGCTTTGTTCAAAAAGAAAAATGTACCTTTTCAAGGAACAATCTTAAGTGCTCGCTTTTTGCTGGAAATATAAGTGGATTTGATAAATTCTTGAATGGTCTGGAGTTAGAAATCATTTTAGGACTGTATTCTTGGTACCCAGGAGCAGAAAAACAATGTGTCCCTTTGGTCAGGATCTAAAAAGGTTATTTTGAAAATGGAACTGCTGTTAGCAGAACTCTGTTAAATTCCATACATCCTCAAAATCATATTTGGCAAGTTCTAGAAAACTCTTTGGAGTCTCATTTGTGTACTATGGCAATCTAGGAGGGAAGAAAGAGAGAAGGGGAGTTCTTATTATAGTAGCAAGTTCCTGCTAATATAAGGTTTCTTTTTTCTTCGTTCCTTTCAGTTCCATTACTGGAGGCAAACAATCTCATGATATGAATGCTTTAGTTTACTGAACTAGTGCTCTGCTAAGTGAACTAGTGGGTTTGGTGAACTAATGCTGTCGAAAGATTACTGGTGTTTAGAGAGTTAATTATGTGATGTCCTCATCCCACCCTTTGACTAAACTTGTTTTACCTATCCTCTCAGAAGCCCCCGATGGCGCAACGGGTTAAACCCTTGTGCCGGCAGGACTGCTAAACAAAAGAGTAGCGTTTTGAATCCAAGGAGCAGGGTGAGATCCCATCTGTCAGCTTGAGTTTCTTATGCAGGGACACGAGAGAAGCCTCCAACAGGATGGTAAAACATCTGGATGTCCCCTGTGCAACGTCCTTGCAGATGGCCAATTTTCTCACACCAGAAGGAACTTGCAGTTTCTCAAGTCACTCCTGACACAGAAAAAAAAACTATCATCTCATACCTGGAAAAATGTAATAGATTAAAACTGAAATACGTGTGGGTAAACAACATTAGCAACATCTTCCTTTCCCTGTTGAATTAACTGAGTGAAAACTTCTTTTGTAGACTGAACTTAGTTTGCACCAATTGAGAACAATGGGAGAATGTGGGAGGCGAAGAGAAAAACTGGAACATTTTTAAAGCAGCCAGGGGAAAAATTGCTAAATTGATTTATTAGGCCTCTGCCTATGAAACTGAATCAGCTGGAAGGTATGTTTTTATCTCAGAATTATCCAAATACCGGATTATTTCTTTTTCTTTAGAAATATTCCACTCCCATTGCAATCACCACTATTTGCTTGGCTGGTGCAGTTCCAACTGTATGGGAAAGCAAAGTGGGAAATACAAATTTGAGGGGTATCTTCCAATTTTAAATCTGAAAGATGAAGGTCATTAGGATAGTTTAATATTGGTTTCAATAGATAGGGGGATGTGTACAGATCTGCTAGACACCCAAGGAATCTACCAGACGTCAACAACAGTTTTACAGATCTCAGTCTCATCAGTCCCCTCGGGGAGAGGAACGGGATACAAATAAAGTTTTATCATTATAGTTTTATTATCAGTCTTGTTGACCTTTCCATGGTGGTTTTATATATTTGTCTACCAAGGGAGATTTCCAAAAACATGATGAACCAGTATACATCTTGATATGTTTTTATGCTATTTGTGTTCTTTTTTCCAGTGAGTGACTGCTGACCTTGATATCACCAATATTTTCATGCATAGTTGTCAGTGGCAATGTTGTTAACTGAAGAGGAAGATGTTTTTTATTAATTTTTTAATGATAGCAAGAGGCCTGCTGGCAACCATACCATCTGCTCAGTTGGCAAAATCAGACAATAGTTTCTTTAGAGCGTGTGAATGAAAGAATTACATCCTGTTTATTTCACTATCACAAGAGCTAAAACAGGGTTTGTAGGCTTTTGTGTTGCTCCAAAAATCTGCAAAACAGCAGTGCTCAAAACTGATAGCAGGTCAACACAAACATGTATGCATATTAGAAATGGAATGAAAGCTTCTCTCATATCACTGTCAGGCCCGTAGCCAGGATTTCGATTGGGGGGGGGGGGAGCTGAGTTTTTTTCAGGGGGGGTTGGGGGGGCTGAGTTTCAGGAGGGGCTGAGTCTGAGTGAAAGAGGGTCTACCCCAGCAAACCTTTTATATCATTACTCCAATACCCCCATGCATATAGGATATATTGAGTATGGTGATCAGATCATGATATGAATAAACATAATAGTTTAAATGATGCACCAGTAAGGCCTTTTCGCGAACCACCATGAGAATTTCGGGGGGGGGGGGGGGCTGAAGCCCCTCAAGCCCCCCCCCCCCCCCCGGCTACATGCCTGATCACTGCCATCTCTTTTAACCATTGCTGTCTGTGGTCTTATATGAACTGATGGGAGCAATTGTATTTCAGAAACCACTACTGTTTCAGTAGCTTTAATTTTATTTGCCACAACATTTTCCTGGTTGGCATTGGCCCTGCAGTGCACTGTTAATGCTGCTCGTATCACACACATCATGATAAGATCACAATAACCAGTCACAGGTTTTCCCCTGCTGAATTTGCTTTAATGTTGGTGGTGGCCTGCATTTCCAGGTCTTAGCGTTATTTTTGGCCACACAGCCTCTTTCTTCCCCTTTATTCCCTGGCAGGATTGCTCACCAATTCCATCAATCACTAAGTCCTACAATGACTCAGGCCCCATCTACACTGCCATATAATGTCATTTCAAACTGTATTATATGGTTAGTGTAGGCCCATTTAATGTAATTCAATGCAGTTAAACTGCATTATATGAGTCTACACTGACCATATAATGCAGTTTCAATCTGCATTATAAGGTAATGTAGATGGGATCAGTATCTGAAAGGACAGCCACATGCCTAAAAGCCCAAAGTTTGTTTTTGGTTTTGTGTGTGTAAAACTCTAGACTAAAAGGCAAGATTTTGTGAAACAGATTCAAGCCCAAAAATACATTGCAAACTAATTGTCATGGTAGCTGTGTCAGCTAGCTGTGTCAGGTTGAGAAAGTCATTTTTCAAACATTTGTGGACACATCAAAGGCTCAAATCTTAAAGCACAATTGAAAAAAATGCTCTTGCACTTTAAGCAGCAAACCTTATTTCCAAACAATAATGTTTATTCCTGGTGTTAGCTGGTGAAAATAGGTGGTGATCATTTCCAACTTTTTAAAAAACTAAATTACTGCAGACACTAAAATCACAATGATTCCGGTAGGCCCCTGTTTCAGGATATGGTAGCTATGTATTTCAATGTCTTTCTCAGTTCTCTCTGAAGTTAATGGTATGATAATATGAACAGTTGGCAAATGGTGTCAGTGGAGTCTTAGCTTGCACCATTAAGTTGTCATTTTTTTCCATTTTCTACTATTGCAATGAGTGTAAAACCTCTTTTATGCTGTAAAAATGTCTTTGTTCTTTTTATTGTCACATGTTTATAATATTCAAATACAACGAGTAAATACAGTATTTTAACTATACTTATTTTTAAAAAAAAATCAGGGCAAAAGTCTTTCTAAGCAATCAAAAGTATTAAAATTACACTGATGTGACAGTATTACATTATATGAAAATCTTTTAAAAATACATTCATAAGCAGCAGTATTTTAAAATATAATTTAGCTGACAGAAACAGTTGTTTCAGCAGCTCAAGCAGTAAGATTATATCGGATAGAAGCCACCTTTGCCAATATATCTTTCCAGGGGGGATTTTAAAGCTTTTTTATATGCAAATACCAATGGAATGGACTTTACATCTCTTGGGAAAATGTTTCACATTGTAGAAGCTACTCTCTCAAGTGCCCACCACTTAAACAAATCTTGTGCTTTCTGATTTCTCTTGACAGATTTGATGACCCTGTCACAAATCAAGATTCACTGGTATTTGCTTTTATCTCTGCAATTTCCACCAGAGATAGGGTTAACATATTCGAAAGGAGGTTACAAGTTAGTTGAGTTATTAATGCTCATAAAATAGCTACAACACCTTTCGGTCTTGGCACAGGACCTGAGAACTGGTTCATCTGCTTCCTATAAATAACTCACAAACATACTTCCATTGGACGAGTTGGGGTTTATTTTCAAATCATCTTGTTATCTTATCATTTCCATTGTTTCCCCGTTGTCATGAGGTGGAAGGAATGGTATGAAACCTTGTGCCAATATGCTGATGCATGAAGTGCTATTGTTGAAATACACCCCAGACCTGAGAAGAGAAAGAACAGGTTTTAGTTATATGGTCACCATTTCCCCCAAGTTCTCATGCACTCTCAATGCAATTCCTCTAAGGTTGAGAAGTGAAACTTGCTTAAGGACATCCAGGACCCTTCCCCACAGCCATATAGCCCAGAATATCTGCTGTGCACTGTGTTATCTGAGTCCACACTGATCTATGTTCCAGTTCAAAGCAGAAAATGTGGAATTTTATTCAGCTGTGTGGATGGGGCCGAGTAACTTTCTGTGGCTGAATGAGGTTTTGACGACTGCTTTTTTCAAAGTTATAGTCAATGCTTAGAACACGACCCTATCATGGGTACTCTAAAATATTATTACTTTCCTCCAATTGGCTGAGAAGTTGATTGCTTCTCAGTTTCTGTCTTACTAATTTGATTACTTTTCTTTAGAGATGGACTACTTTCTCTCATATTTCCTAGCAAGCACTTATTCTTCATATGAATATCCTAAAATCAGTGGTGACAATATCCCATTATTGCATTCTAATATTGTAAGTAAATGCCTCGCAGTGCATTATTTGATTCCATCTCTTGCATGTACGGATGACCGATGTCAAAGTATAAATCAAAGATATTGCTTATTAACTGCCAATTCATATTCTGTGTACCTAACCATTAATCTATATCCCATCTGGTTGACCAACATGCCAATGAGTTCTTCAGAATTCTTTAACAGGATGGATGTTGAGTAAACCTGGACATGGAGGAAAAACTGAGTTGTTGTTGAAGTGTGACATTTAGTGGTTCATTTAAGAGAGACAGGAGGAGGAAGAGATTGCTGATTTAATTGGCTTGATCTTTCTTTAGTGCTGCTGTCCTGCTTCAGGCAGCATGACAATACAGCAGTTGCATATTAACAAGGGTTGGTTCTATACTTACAGTTTGCAGGTAGTTCTAAGGGCCACACACATCAGCATAAGAAACTAGGTCTGAGAGTAATTCAAACTACAAATATGTGTATGAGAGAGTCTAGTGAACAATTAAGTGAAGCTAAATCCTGGGTACTGATTTGAAGACACTGATCCAACCCCCAGTTCCTATGATCGAAAGCATAAAAAGCTTAACTTTCTCTTCTCTAATGAAAGTACAGCTGCAGGCCCCCAATGTTACTTGTGAAATGTCTTTTGTGTAGAGTGTTCCACATCACAGTTCAGCAGAATAATCCTAAGTAGTCCTTTGTTGTCCAACCTTTTCAGCCGCATTTCAAATATCCCAGTTTCTCTATCACCCCCCTTTGTCTTAAGTATACTTCAGTTGGTGCAGGTTGCCCAGTGGTTCTACATTGTCTGATCCCATATTATCTACTTATCCCAGATTATATGGCAGTGGAGACTCATATAACCCAGTTCAAAGCATATAACCTGGGATCAGATGTTAGGATATAAGGACAGTGTAAAAGGAACCTGGATCTTCACTATCAAATTATTCAATATAAACTGCATTATATGGCCAGTGTAGACTCATATGTGTATAATGCAAATTTGAATGGCATCTAACTGTATTATATGCATCCACACTGACCATGTAATGCATATTCAAACTGCATTATATGCCAGTGTAGTTCCAGCCTCAGTTCAACATGCAAACCTAGTTTCTACTCAAATCAGTGAGGGAAAGGAAAGTAATCGAAAAATCTTGTCCAGCCCAGTAGGCTGGGGCCAAAGCTAACTTCTGCATCCTTTTCAAGCCTTTGTGTTCTTCTCTATTAATACATGTTGCCATCTTGTACACTCAGAGTTGTTGTTTGGCCGCATGTATCTCTCTTTTCATCTGTGAAATGTTGGTGGGTATGGAAATGCCACATCTGGAAAAGTGCTGGTACAATTCCCTGGAGCAGGCATGGGGCAGTCATGCCAGCTGCTTTCTTGCTGCAGGAAATGCTGCAACAGGATAGCAGGTGGCTTAGCAATCCAATGTGGGGCATTAAGCGGCTCTTTGAAGAGCTGCATTAGTAGCTATCACATTGTCACAAAAGGAAAACATTTGGTGTGGATGCTTGCTTTGCAGGAATCCTTCTTGAAGCCAAAACCATGTCACAATACCTTTCTCTTCGGAAGGACTTCCTCAGCACAAAGCATTTGTTAAAGAAGTGCAAGGGGCAAGATAGAGAGCAGAATACAGGGAGAGTAGCATAAAGGAGAAGTGGAATTAGGTGCGGAGGGAGGCCTTATGAGTCCACCTACCTCAAGATATGAAAGACTTATGGCCTCTTTCCACTACTCATTTATAAAATAATGCTTTTTTAACCATGCTATGGCTGTATCGTATAAAATCACAGAATCATAGAGTTGAAACAGACTACCAAGACTGTCCAATCAAACTCCTTGTCATGCAGGAACACACAACCAAAGCACTTCCAACAGATGGTCATCAAACCTCTGCTTAAAAACCTTCATAGGAGACTTCACTACATTCCAGGATAGCATATTCACCAGTCAAATAGCTCTTACTATCAGGTAATTCTTCCTAATATTTCTGGAGCTGAAAATGTGATGAGAGAATACAGCTTTTTGGCTAAGAAATCCAAGTGTCCCTCCCTAAACAATACATCTTAGAATTCCATACAATGGAAGCATGTTATTAATGCAGAATAATAGTGCAGAACTATAATAGTGTAAGGTGTGAAGGGCCCAAAGTGCTGCTGTTACATTAATCCATAATGTCAATGCATTATAAAACTTCCACTGTTTTAGAGCTAAAAATAATCCTACAAGGCATTATGTACATAAAAACAAAACAAACATCTTTTAAGTTTGTATTTTGGGCACAGTCCAGAAAATGTTCAAGTGTCATTGAATAACTGGCTACATTCCATTCAATTGTTTTCAAGAACCGGTTTACACGTTATGTTTGCCATAGAAATGATGCCAAAAATGGCATCCATGTGATAAATTATCTCCCCAGTCTGCCATAATTTTCAAATGGATGGTGGGTTGCACAGCAGTATAACTTCCCAACCATAAGCAGCCATAAGATGGAATGAAGAGAGAAAAACTTATGATGTCTCCTGAGGCCTGATGAAGAGGTTGAGGCACTTCTTCATCTCAAAAATCTGGGACCAGATTTTTGTGTTTTCATGTTTGTTGTCATTTCAAAACAAATGCATGTGCTCCTCTTCTCTCACCCTTTATATTTTCATGATCTTTGTGTCTTTTAAAAACAACATTCAAACAGGCTTCATTATTGTCTCACTGAATTAAACAATGGTAAAAAGGTTCAGATATAAAATATGCGTAATGGATCAAAATTCACAGGAAAATGTCTGGAATACTGGTTTGGGTGGAGATGTAGTAGCTTATGATTCCTTTATCCAACCTATAAATCACACAGTAATCTGGGAGTAATTAAATCAGTTATAAAAGCAGAGATGCAGGATAAACATGCATCTTAAACCTTTGAATAACTTATAATGTATTCAAGAACTGTAGGGTGTGCCATAAATTAAAACTCACCCTTTTATTCCTATGAAGCTTTCCTTCCTATATTCATTGCATGATCCCCACAACAGAAACACTTTGCCTCAACAATTGTAATAGCCAGCTAAAGGTTCGGTCAGGAGAGAAGATGAAATATGAACAAATATAAAATAATCACCTTTATTTTTGGTAAAGAATATGAAGGACTTCAGTCTGACAATCACCTATATTATGAATATGCTAAAATTAATCACAGGATGTTGGGCCAGAATTATCCATACATAAGAGTAAAATTTATAAACACTTATGGTGGAGGGAATACGGCCATGGCCAGTTTTCACATACTGTATAAAACAGATGCAAGCCTATACATTTTAATGTATTTAGAATCATAGAATCATAGAATCAAAGAGTTGGAAGAGACCTCATGGGCCATCCAGTCCAACCCCCTGCCAAGAAGCAGGAATATTGCATTCAAATCACCCCTGACAGATGGCCATCCAGCCTCTGCTTAAAAGCTTCCAAAGAAGGAGCCTCCACCACACTCCGGGGCAGAGAGTTCCACTGCTGAACAGTTCTCACAGTCAGGAAGTTCTTCCTAATGTTCAGATGGAATCTCCTCTCTTGTAGTTTGAAGCCATTGTTCCGCGTCCTAGTCTCCAAGGAAGCAGAAAACAAGCTTGCTCCCTCCTCCCTGTGGCTTCCTCTCACATATTTATACATGGCTATCATATCTCCTCTCAGCCTTCTCTTCTTCAGGCTAAACATGCCCAGTTCCCTAAGCCGTTCCTCATAGGGCTTGTTCTCCAGACCCTTGATCATTTTAGTCGCTCTCCTCTGGACACATTCCAGCTTGTCAATATCTCTCTTGAATTGTGGTGCCCAGAATTGGACACAATATTCCAGATGTGGTCTAACCAAAGCAGAATAGAGGGGTAGCATTACTTCCTTAGATCTAGACACTATGCTCCTATTGATGCAGGCCAAATTCCCATTGGCTTTTTTTGCCGTCACATCACATTGTTGGCTCATGTTTAACTTGTTGTCCACGAGGACTCCAAGATCTTTTTCACACGTACTGCTCTCGAGCCAGGCGTCACCCATTCTGTATCTTTGCATTTCATTTTTTCTGCCAAAGTGGAGTATCTTGCATTTGTTACTGTTAAACTTCATTTTGTTAGTTTTGGCCCATCTCTCTAATCTGTCAAGATCGTTTTGAATTCTGCTCCTGTCCTCTGGACTATTGGCTATCCCTTCCAATTTGGTGTCGTCTGCAAACTTGATGATCATGCCTTCTAGCCCTTCATCTAAGTCATTAATAAAGATGTTGAACAGGACCGGGCTCAGGACGGAACCCTGCGGCACTCCACTCGTCACTTCTTTCCAAGATGAAGAGGAAGCATTAGTGAGCACTCTCTGTGTTCGTCCACTTAACCAATTACAGATCCACCTCACCGTAGTTTTGCCTAGCCCACATTGGACTAGTTTCCTTGCCAGAAGGTCATGGGGGACCTTGTCGAAGGCCTTACTGAAATCCAGGTACGCTACATCCACGGCATTCCCCGCATCTACCCAGCTTGTAGCTCTATCGAAGAAAGAGATCAGATTAGTCTGGCATGACTTGTTTTTGATAAATCCATGTTGACTATTAGCGATGACTGCATTTGTTTCTAAGTGTTTGCAGACCACTTCTTTAACAATCTTTTCCAGAATCTTGCCCGGTATCGACGTGAGGCTGACCGGACGGTAGTTGTTTGGGTCATCCTTTTTTCCCTTCTTGAAGATTGGGACCACATTGGCCCTCCTCCAATCTGCTGGAACTTCTCCCGTTCTCCAAGAACTCTCAAAGATGGTTGCCAATGGTTCCGAAATGACCTCCGCTAGTTCCTTCAATACTCTGGGGTGTAGTTGATCTGGCCCTGGGGACTTGAACTCATTAAGAGCGGCCAGGTATTCCTGGACGACTTCTTTCCCAATTTGGGGTTGGATGTCCTCCAATCCCTCATCCACTCCATCTTGCTGAGGTTGAAGACTCTCTTTTTGTGAGAAGACCGAGGCAAAGAAGGCATTAAGTAGTTCTGCCTTTTCCCTATCTCCTGTCAGCATTGCCCCATCTTCTCCGCGAAGAGGTCCTATCGCCTCCTTGTTTTTCCTTTTTCTACTGACATAAGAATAGAAGCCCTTTTTATTGTTTTTAATGTCCCTGGCAAGCCTGAGCTCGTTTTTTGCTTTAGCCTTGCGGACCTTTTCCCTACAGGTGTTGGCTATTTGTTTGAATTGTTCTTTGGTGATTTCTCCCTTTTTCCACTTCTTGTGCATGTCTCTTTTGTGTCTTAGCACAGTTAGAAGTTCTTTGGACATCCATTCTGGCTTCTTTGCACTTGTCCTATTTTTTCTCTTTGTTGGCACGGTTTGCAATTGCGCCTTGAGTATTTCACTCTTGAGAAATTCCCATCCATCCGTAACTCCCTTGTCTTTTAGTATCTGTGTCCACGGAATGCTGCTCAGTGTTTCCTTCATTTTTTGGAAATCAGCTCTCCTAAAGTCCAAAATGCGGGTTTGACTTCTCTTAGTTTCGGCCTTCCTTTGTACCTCAAATTTATTTAACTGTTGCACCCCAGCCAGAATTCACCTTGCACTTAACACCAGCCAGGAATCCAAGAGCAGTAGTAAAATGGTTTATTGGGGAAAGCCCATATAAAAAGGAAAAATCACCATACGAAATAAGAAAGGCAAGATCCAATAGGTAATGGGGGAAAGCAAGCAACAAGTAATAAACCAAACTGTTAATGGGAAAAACATTCCAAAGGCAATAATCCAAACAGTCCAGATCTGTTCCATAAAACAAGGTACAGGAAAAATACAATGAAAACATGAGCATAAATTCAGGAAAACAAGAATCACAACTTAAACATGAATCCAAAACCAAGAATATAGAAACTTCTTAAAAACATGAATCCAAACTCCCAAGATCTTAGACTAAAACATGAACTTGAAATAAGACTTGAGATCCTCACTATAATGCAATATTGCCTGATCTGAATTCTAAAGGAAACAATTCTCTGATTTAAAGACTACAAGCCATGAAGTCATGCTTGTGATCATGATTCCCTTGCCTGTGAGATTTCTCACACTGTTGTTTCTCACAGAGTCTCTGTGACCTCCTTCGTTTGCTTGCTTCTTCCCTAAGATGAAGCTTGAGATTCCTGCTGATTGCAGGTGTGTTTTCAGGCAAACTTTCTTGCCCATCCGGCTCCTTGTCTGGGGTTGCTATGAGATAACTAGGCAAATAGTCTTCACCAACCATTACATCTCCCTGTCTGCTGGACTTCAAGGCAGGTTCACTTTCAAGCCCATTATCACAGACAGGATCTAAACTCTCCTCATTGAAAACCCCATCCACACTCTGGAACAGCAATCCCCTTATCTTCATCAGCTGGCTGAACCACAATAGTAATGTACATGTGGCCTTGCTCCCAGAGCAGGACCTAGTGAAAGCCAGTGAAGTTTGAGTACTGGACTATGACCAGGATATGACACCCTCTCATCCATGAAAATCCACTTTGGGTAAATCACACACTCTCAGAGGAAGACAAGGACAAAGCCCTTATGAACAAATTTTGCCAAGAAAAACCCATGATAGGTTTGTTTCAGGGTCATTATAAATCAGAAATGATTTGAAAGTGCACAACAAAATGCAAATTATACCGCCCAACAACATTTTTTTCTTGGTGCCTTGGTTTTTAGGCCTGCTACTGTAGTTATTTAGGGGCAATGATTCAGAAAATTGCATTGAATAAACCACATCAGCTCTATTTTCTTATATATGGTTGTAATTTTCTATGGGCGAGCAGATGAAAACTAGAGCTGATAGTGGAAAACTGATGCCACCTTTGAACCAGTCAGTCAAATGTAGCCAGAAATAGGTCTAACATTAGAGGCACCAAAATGTGTGTTGTCCGGTGTTATATTTATCAGCTGCTTAATCTTTCAAAGAGCAAAAATTAAATCAAAGAAATTAAAATTAAATTAAAAAAGGGGGACATGATCATTTAAAAATATAAGACAGCTTATAAGTCACATTGTAGACTCCCTAACCAGCCATGAATGGAAAAACTTATCATTAAATGATGGTGTTGTAAACTCGCTGCAGACCAATCTTCAGGTTGCATTGAAGCAGTAGTTTGTGAAATGATCAAGTCTTATTTTAGGGCTGCTAACTTCACATACAACCAGTTTTACATAGCGAGTTCACCCACACAGTTCACCCATAAAGGAGCTTCTGCAGGCAAGTGACATGTATTGTGGGCATGTTGTGAGTGTTCCTTCTCTCCGCTGCTATTGTCTACCCCCAATCTGCTGCCAGAGACACTTTTGGTAGACAGACAGGGAAACGTACTGGCTGCAAAGTCAAAAGGTAACTTTTTCTCCATGATCAGTTCCTTTTAAAAAAGAATCAAGAAACCGCATAGCTGTCTGCCAGCAACAGGTTGCTGATATGAATTTCTCTTCTTAATTATTTTTATTCCTTTTTAAAAAGATAAGACCATTTAGTTCTGCTGGACCTCTCAGCGGCCTTCGATACCGTCGATCACGGTATCCTTCTGGGGCGCCTCATGGACATGGGGCTCAGGGGCACTGCTCTGCAGTGGCTCCGATTCTTCCTTGAGGGACGGTCCCAGAAGGTGTTATTGGGTGACACCTGTTCGGCCCCACAACCGTTGTTGTGTGGAGTCCCACAGGGTTCAATCCTGTCCCCGATGTTATTTAACATCTACATGAAGCCGCTGGGGGAGATCATTCGGAGTTTCGGAATGAGATGTTATGATCTATGCAGATGATGTCCAAATCTGTCACTCCTTCCCACCTGTCACCAAGGAGGCTGTCCAGACCTTGAATCGATGCTTGGCTGCTGTGTCGGACTGGATGAGAGCTAACAAATTGAAATTGAATCCAGACAAGACAGAGGTCCTACTGGTCAGCCATAAGACCGAACAGGGCATAGGGTTACAGCCTGTGTTAGATGGGGTTACACTCCCCCTGAAGACGCAGGTTCGCAGCTTTGGAGTGATCCTGGACTCATTGCTGAGCCTGGAATCCCAGGTCTCGGCGGTGGCCGGGAGAGCTTTTGCATAATTAAAACTTGTGCACCAGCTGCGGCCGTACCTTGGGAAGTCGGATCTGGCCAAGCTGGTCCACGCTCTTGTTACATTCCGATTAGATTACTACAACGCACTCTACGTGGGGTTGCCTTTGAAGACTGTTCGGAAACTCCAACTAGTCCAGTGAGAGGCAGCCAGATTGCTCACCAGAGCATCATACAGGGAGCATACCACCCCCCTGTTGTGTCAGCTCCACTGGCTGCCGATCCAGTTCCGAGCACAATTCAAAGTGCTGGTTTTGACCTACAAAACCCTATACGGTTCCGGCTCAGTGTATCTGTCCGAACGGATCTCCCTCTACGTCCCACCTCGAAGTCTAAGATCTTCTGGGGAGGCCCTGCTCTCGACCCCGCCTCTATCACAAGTGAGATTGGCGGGGACGAGGAGCAGGGCCTTCTCGGTGGTGGCCCCTCACCTGTGGAATTCACTCTCCGGGGAAATTAGAACAGCGACATCCCTCCTTTCCTTCAGGAAAAAACTGAAAACATGGATTTGGGACCAGGCATTCGGACAATCAGGCAGATAAAGAAGGGTTTCAACGATGGACAAGAATTGACAAAGTGGAATGGAATTATGGAACTCTGAAAGACGAATGCTGAGCTCGAGATTAGTTTTTTTATTGATTGTGTTTTTATTTTTATTGATTGTGTTATATACTGACTGTTTTAACTGTGATAATTGTTTGATTGCTGTTTTTATATGTATATGTATTCTATGTAGGCATCGAATTGTGCCTTTTTGTAAGCCGCCCTGAGTCCCCCCTCGGGGGTTGAGAAGGGCGGCATAAAAGTACCAGAAATAAATAAATATTTAAATTTACAGAACATCTCACCCATGTATGGTTTTGTCTCACTAAAAAGTTTTCAGATTCAAAGACACACTTTCCCCTTGTAAAATAAACATAAAAGGAAAAGCCTTTTAGTTGTAAAATGCTCATTTATTTTCAATTAATATTTTACGCACTTGTATAGATAGTGTTTCAATACCTTGAAAACCTGGAATCACAGAGATCATCATCTCTAAACTTCTGGAGTCTTGGATCTCCACAATTCTCACAGAAAAAAGATAAAAAGTGGGGCATATATGAAGATGGGGAATGCATCAACTTGGAAGGATAACATTCCTGCAGCTGTGGTAAGCTAAACATACTTTGAGCTTTCTTGAAGCAAATTCAATAAGGTGCCATAGGAAGAAAGGCTACTCCAATCTCAAGCAAGATGGGTTTGCAATGGCATATCATATTTTAGAGCCTTGTGGGATAACATCTTTAGTATGGGGGGGAAAAGTTAAAAGGTGACATGCTAGCTATATTTAAATATTTGAAAGGCGATCACATTGAAGAGGGAGCATACTTGTTTTCGCCTGCTGCAGAGATTAGAACATGGAGCAATGCATTCAAACTATAGGAAAAATTGTTGCACCTAAACATTAGGAAGATATCCAAGATGGTAAATGCTATTCAACCGTGGAACACACTGCATCAGATTGTGGTGGAATCTCCTTTGGGGGCCTTTAAAGAGAGGCTGGATGGCTATTTTGGAGCTCTTTCATTGTATATTCCTGTACAACAGAGGGTTGGAACAATGGCCCTTGGAGTCTGTTCCAGTTCTGTGATCCTATGAACAATCTATGAACAAACATCCACAGAAACAATAAATTGTAATTAACCCATCTCAGCTTCACATGTCTACCAGAGAATGTGAGGGAAGAAGAAAACATGTGAGGTTGGTGTTGTGAAGCTTTTTTTTCATATTAAATAACCTGTTATTTTAATTTCTAAACACATTTACTGTGTTGCATGGCACTTGAGAGCTGCTTCTTTGTATCATAACATATGAAATGGATAGTTGCACAATCTACACATATATCTTAGCACTGTACAGTAAAATAATAGAAAAAATTGTTCCCATGAAGATAAATGTGCACAGAACTGAAGAAAGGCATGTCTTTGGACTACATCTCTGGGTTTAAAAGTGGACAAGTATTGAGGCCATAAAGGAGAAGCTCAATACATTGTGTCTCTCCTCTCCTTTCCCATCAGTCTTGGAAAATGGGAAATGTGTTAGAACGTCTGGAGAGATCGCAGATCTTCCACTCATACTCAATGGTTGGCATTGCTTTTATATTGCTTTAGCGGTCATCCAACTGGCCACACCTCCAAAACTGCAGGATTACTGTAGTAAAACCCATGTTCCCTTGACATGGAATAAAGGCTGGGTGCAATAGCTTTGCTGTGAATCCTGCTGTGCATTTTGTGTAGATTCCCTGCAGCAGATGCATGGTGAGTCCACTTTATTTTGGCCCTGTAGATTCAATTGCGTGGAAATTACTTTGAATTCTGTTTGCATCAATGGAAGTAAGCCAAGGCGAAAGAGGGAAAAAGAGAGGAGAAGGAAACTGGGAACTTTTAAAATAAGCTGAAAAGGGGGAGCAACAAAGGATTGGTTGAGATTGTCCTAGCAAAATCAGGACAAACGAAAGGTAAGCAATAGCAGTCCCATGACATGAAGCCATAGGCAAACTGCTTCATGTTATACTGTACATGTGAACTGATTTATTATGAAATATTGATGATCCCACAAAAAGAATGGGAAAAAAGCTCACAAGGAAATCATGTAATACCACATTGAGTTCACATGAACTACTTGCCTGAAGCTGTCACTCTCTGAAGCAGCCTTGTGAAAAAAGGCCTCTCTTTGAAACACTGTGCCACTTCTTGGTAGCATGAAATGGCAAAAGTTGAACAACGAAGCACCACAACGGAACAATTGTAAGAAATACTATTTAAAAATCCTCCCCGGAATTAGACAGCTTCTTTGGCGCCAGGTCAAAAAACTGAGAGGGAGAGAGAGGCCACACCTAAGAAAACTTTTCAAAATAGTATTAACAAAGAGTTGCTGTGATTTCCTGCACTAAACACAAAGGAGGCTTTCAGGGTAGAAAGGCAATGTTTCATAGAGCCAGGCTCGTTTTATTGTCTTGCCATGCCTAATTCATAAGATAAAGTTTAGCTAGGAAAGTCTCTTTAAATGCCTCCCCCCCCCCCCCGATTAAAAAGTAAACCCTTAGGTTCTTGTGGGTTTTTTCGGGCTATAGAGCCATGTTCTAGAGGCATTTCTCCTGATGTTTCACCTGCATCTATGGCAAGCATCCTCAGAGGTTGAGACGGTTGACCTTCTCAAAATCTGAGGATGCTTGCCATAGATGCAGGCGAAACGTCAGGAGAAATGCCTCTAGAACATGGCTCTATAGCCCGAAAAAACCCACAAGAACCTAGTGATTCCAGCCATGAAAGCCTTCGACAATACAGTAAACCCTTAGTTTGTGTTCAGTGACAATTGTTCCCTTGTCTTTTCCATCTTTGCTACAGTCTCATTACTTGTTTTTCATATAAGGACCAAAAATGAAGAAGAAGAATAGTCATTCCTGGCTTTTAGGTGTACACCTGTTTTTTTCTTAAATACATATCAAGTATATAAAATATGAAGGGGAAAAACAGTTCTTTGAAAACACATGCAGTGTTCATATGTGCACAATTTGGAAAGTTTTGTTTTTTGTTAAGAAAAGTGAATTGAGTGTTTTAAAAGTGATCTGCAGAGTGATTGAAAAATAACTCACTATGTGACTTGTTATGCTTTGTTTATTTTCCATTACTTTTGTTACTTTTTTAGAGGAAAATAAAAACTTTGATTTGGTAAGAAAATGGTGTAAAAATTGAAAAAAATACTAATAAGATGCTTCTGAAAGGTACTTTTCAACGAATCCAATGCTCATTACCAGATCGAAGTCTTATTCTCTCTGTTGTTTTTTGGATATGCCTTTGTTCTACCCTCATACCTGAAAAATTAACTAGTTGCAATCACTTGCAGGTACATGTTCCTCTTCATGTTTCCTCTTCATCTTGGAAAGAAGTGACAAGTGGAGTGCCGCAGGGTTCCATCCTGGGCCCGGTCCTGTTCACCATCTTTATTAATGACTTACATGAAGGGCTAGAAGGCATGATCATCAAGTTTGCAGACGACACCAAATTGGGAGGGATAGCCAATACTCCAGAGGACAGGAGCAGGATTCAAAACGATCTTGACAGATTAGAGAGACGGGCCAAAACTAACAAAATGAAGTTCAACAGTGACAAATGCAAGATACTCCACTTTAGCAGGAAAAACGAAATACAAAGATACAAAATGGGGGACGCCTGGCTCGAGAGCAGTACGTGTGAAAAAGATCTTGGAGTCCTCGTGGACATCAAGTTAAACATGAGCCAACAATGTGATGTGGCGGCAAAAAAAGCCAATGGGATTTTGGCCTGCATCAATAGGAGCATAGTGTCTAGATCTAAGGAAGTAATGCTACCCCTCTATTCTGCTCTGGTTAGACCACACCTGGAATATTGTGTCCAATTCTGGGCACCACAATTCAAGAGAGATATTGACAAGCTGGAATGTGTCCAGAGGAGGGCGACTAAAATGATCAAGGGTCTGGAGAACAAGCCCTATGAGGAGCGGCTTAGGGAACTGGGCATGTTTAGCCTGAAGAAGAGAAGGCTGAGAGGAGATATGATAGCCATGTATAAATATGTGAGAAGAAGCCATAGGGAGGAGGGAGCAAGCTTGTTTTCTGCTGCCTTGGAGACTAGGACGCGGAACAATGGCTTCAAACTACAAGAGAGGAGATTCCATCTGAACTAGAGGAAGAACTTCCTGACTGTGAGAGCCATTCAGCAGTGGAACTCTCTGCCCCGGAGTGTGGTGGAGGCTCCTTCTTTGGAAGCTTTTAAACAGAGGTTGGATAGCCATCTGTCAGGGGTGATTTGAATGCAATATTCCTGCTTCTTGGCAGGGGGTTGGACTGGATGGCCCATGAGGTCTCTTCCAACTCTTTAATTCTGTGATTCTATGATTCTATGTGTAATGTATTACTTCCAAGCTCTGCAAATCCTCTCACCCAAGGTTCATCTACACAGTAAAATGAATACAGTTCAATGCAACTTTATCTGCAATGGCTCGATTCTATACAGTCATGAGAGTTGTATTTTTATTAGGTCTTTAGCCTTCTCTGCCAGAGCACTGGTGCCTTACCAAACTACAGTTGCTATGATTCCATAATATTGAACCATGGCAGTAACAGCAGTGTTAAATTGCATTAATTCTACAGTGTCGATCTAGCTTCAGAGATCCTAAATGGCTTTTTGGTCCATACTGATTTTCTCTTGGTGTCCAATACATAGTTTTGGAGTGGACACAGAAGAACAAATCCAACTGGTTTGGAGAACCACAGTATCCCAAATCCTGTCCCCATTGCCTGCTAAAACCTTCCTCTATCTAATGTAGATCATATCTCGGCCAAAGCAGGCAGTTCCACTGAGTTACTTGCCTGTGTGCCAGGCAATATTCAGACTTGAATACCTGACAGCTACAGCTCTGCTTTCCAGAACACTGAGTCAGGAAATGTGTGTATTTTCTTCAGCTGTGTGTATTTTCAAATGCTGTATGAACTGTACATAGATGGGAACTGGAACTCAGTGACTCACTTTTATGCAATAGTTTGTTTGTCTTGTAAATCCCAGAGCCATTCAGCAATACTGCAATTGCCAAAAAACCACAGTTGTATTTTCAATAGCAAGATGCATCATAAGCATTTGTGGACACTTGCTCATTGGATTTTAAAGAAGAATGGGAACAAATCTCTTTTTAATCAGAACAAATAAAAAAAAGTCCAGACCAAAAAGATGAAATGACAAAGGCAGTCATACTGATCCCACAATATTTGTTACAGTTATTATGTCCCTTTAATTTGTTGTAACTCATGATGACCCTAAGGTGATTTTCTTGGCAGGATTTATTCAAAGGGTATGTCTCATTGCCTTCCTCTGGGCTGAGACTGTGTGACTTTGTAAGGTCACCCCAGTCAAATGGGACACATACCTTAGTCTTATTCAGGAAAAGTAAACACATATCTCAGTTAACCAACTGTTGGCAATGAAGCTGATTTTCACAAGGATATTTTTATTCCAGCACTGTCCGCTTTCTCTTTTTTCTTTCTAACTGGAAGCTTTTTTGCAGCATACAAATTGAAAGCGTGATAGATGACTTAAAAAACATGCCTATGTTGCTCGGTTTCAGCAATATGTGTGCTTCTTCTTTTTAGGCAATCTCTCATGGGCAAGTGTGATTTGAATTCCACAGCACTGTTGGTAACAGCTGACCTCCAGTTAGAGTGCTCAAGGGCCAGGGCTTCCCAGTTCTCAGTGTCCATGCCACAGTTTTTAAGGTTAGCTTTAAGTCCATCTTTAAATCTCTTTTCCTGTCCACCAACATTCCATTTTTTGTTCATGAGTTGGGAGTATTGTAACTGCTTTGGGAGATAGTGATCAGGCATTCGGACAATGTGGCCCGTCCAGCAAAGTTGATGGTGGAGGATCATTGCTTCAGTGCTGGTGGTCTTTCCTTCTTCCAGCATGCTGACATTTGTCTGTCTCTCTTCCCAAGAGATTTGCAGAACTATTCAAGGGCAACACATGGAATCGTTTCAGGAGTTGAGTGTGGTGTCTGTAGATGGTCCATATTTTGCAGGCATATAATAGGGTTGGGAGGACAATAGGTTTATAAACAAGCATCTTGGTATCCCTACAAATGACCCAATCCTCAAATACTCTCTACTTCATTCGAGAAAATGCTGCACTCACAGAGCTTGGACAGTGTTGTATTTCAGTGTCAATTTTGACTTTTGTGGAGAGGTGACTGCCAAGGTAACAGAAATGGTCAACATTTTCTAACAGTACACCATGATTTCTGGTATTGCAGAGAGATTGGCAGGTACCTGCAGGAAGAGCATGTTGGTTTTCTCAAATGTTTAGTAAGAGACCATGCCTTTCGTATTATTTTGCAAAGGTGTTTAGAGTGGCTTGTAGGTCTTCTGAATGAGCACAGACTACACTATCATCGGCATACTGGAGCTCTACAACAGATGTGACCTTGGTTTGGGCTTTCAGTCTGCTGAGGTTAAATAGCTTGCCATATATCCGATAGATGATTTCCACACCGGTATGAAGCTTTTCATCAACAAGGTGTAGTATCATAGCAATTAAGATGGAAAATAAGGTTGAGTCAAGAACACATTGCTGTTTGACACCCGATTCTACCTTAAATGGGTCACTTTGGGAGCCATTGCTGTCCAAGACTGTTGCCATCGTGAAGGAGCCGTGGGATGTTCACAAATTTGTCAGGGCATCCAACTTTTTGGAGGATGGTCCAGAGCGCACTGTGATTTACTGTGTCAAATGCCTTTGCAAGCTCAATTAATGCCATGTACAGAGGTTGATTTTATTCCCTGCATTTTTCTTGGAGCTGTCATGCAATGAAGATCATGTCCACTGTTCCTCTGAAGGGGCAGAAGCCATTCTGGGATTCTGGGAGGATGTTTTGAGTTAGGTAGAAGGCAGTTTGCAAGGATTCCAGCACAGTTCCCTTTCTTTTTTTCTGTCTAATTAGAAGCTTTACAAATGGAAAGACAGACAGATGACTAAAAAATCGTACCTGTGTTGCTAGGTTTCAGTAATATGCAGTAAACAGTATACAGGCAGTTCCCAAGTTATGGACAAGATAGGTTCTGTAGATTTGTTCTTAAGTTGAATTTGTATGTATGTCAGTATGTGGATATTAATCAGCATTTCTTCAAGTGCTAACAGAATTTCAGTATTAACCCTACCACAGGTGTCACTGTCATTGGGGTGTGGTAGCAGAGTGCTGAGAGGGTTGCATATATGTTTGTAGTAACCTAATGAGGGTTTGATAGATGAAGAGAGAGAGTTTGTACATGTTGTAAAAACTGTGTTAACATTTGTACTATTACTGCAACTTAAGAAAGAAAAACCTTCCAGTTGGAACAAATATCTTTGTGACTGCATGTTGTGTTTGTTCCTGAGGAGATTGCTTCACTGCAATAAGGTATTTGATTCCCTAACAGGAGTGAAGAGCCCCTTCCACTATACAATAGGTAATTTCATGCTGATTTGAACCCCCGACAAGTTGGAACAGGTACATTTTTAAGTATACCTCCATACGCCCGCACACACACGCATACTCTGGATAGCATAGGGAAGGGTTAATACCACTCTAGTGTTTGTTTTGCTGTCTGTGCCTGTGTTCACAAGATTTCACCTCACTTTCTGGAGGTATCTACTTGTCCGTAGATACCTCCAAGGTCATGTGGCCTGCATGATTGCATGGAGCGCAATTATACTGTATACTGTATTAGGGAGTGGTATTTCATTTAGAAATCTTTTGGCATGGAGAAATGTTGCTGCTTTAGCTGTCACAGAGTGAACACCACCAGATAAGCACATCTCACTTTCAGTGAGCTTAGATACTTTGCATTATTTTCATGAAGAATTTACAAAACCAGTTGGTCTTTTCCTTTTGCACAAATGTGACATCTTGCAATCAGTCTACTTCTTAGGAATTAGCATGACAATTGGCATCCCTTAATATGTTCAGCCATAAATTCATAAGTCTTCATAGTATCAAGTTCTGACAAAAAAAGAAAAGAATGGGAGGATACAATAGTGGATCAGTTCCATAGGTTGTTTGTCTTGATGCAAATAATGAAAAACATATTTAGCTCTACACAAGCATTTATGTAGGGGCAGGTAAGCAAGCACACAAGACTTTTCTCACCATCTCTGTACATAGTGAATTCCCTTTTAATCTTTGGGTTTTGAACACTGTGAGGTCAGAAGAGTTTCCTAGATGGACCAGCACAGATGGGAACCTTCATAAATAAAGATTTTAAATACAAGAGTTGTTGGAACAGCATTTGTATGAGTATGTCTACCTATATCAAAGATGGAAATGTTACTTTTTGGATTACAAGTCCTAGAATAGCTCACCCAGTGTGTTCACATGGTGGAGTTCTCATTTTTTAATGCAAACACATGCATAAGGCCATTAAACCATTATTTTCCGATATGCATCCTTATTTTCTTAGTAGAACTTTGTAACGTGATCATCTAGTTTAGGTTAAATTGCCAAAATACAGTTAGTTTTTCACACAGGCATGAGCCTCAGGCTTCTGCTTTCTTTTCTTGACTTGCTTGTTCCAATTTTTCTCTGATACAGAGTAAGCCATAATTTGCTTTTATGTCCAAATGACTCGCACTGTAACTGGCCAAAGCCCAACTCACCTGCAGAAACAAAAAAGGAAGAAATGGGAAACAAGTTATCGCTGTTGTTTGCTTTGTTTGTATGCAACTTCACAGTTTTTTTCTTTGCAAAACAGGACTATTATTTTTTTAAGAAGTGGGCGTAATAAGAATTGAGCATACATTTGGGTTCCAGACTCAAATCCAATGGCCAGTTATCACCAATATATCCAAACCGGGTTTCCCACTGCTTGGAAAAAAAACCACTAGTCAAATTTCTGTGGCAAACTGTTAAAGCCATACTCAAAAACAGGTGGACTTAAGCTTACTGAAGTCAATGTACATAAGGAAGCCTAAATCTGTGTTTCATTGGAGCTCCAGATCTCAGGTCTCGTCTACATTGCTATATAATACAGTTTCACAATGCAGTTTAACCACATTAAAATGCATTATATCAATCTACACTGACATATAGTGCAGTTCAATGCAGTTAAACTGTGTTTTGAAATTGCTTTCTATAGCAGTGTAGATGGACTCTCGGTTTTCAGCCATGCACATTTAAATCTCATTAAAATAAATTTCTGAAGGATAGCTGTTTTAGCACTGGTAACTTTACAAAGGTTATTGAAAGACAAATTGGTTGCCCCTTTAAAATGGGAGTCAACGGGACTGACCACTTACAGCTATGCATGCTAATTCGCTGTCTTCCTTAGAAGCTAAATAATTAAATGGCAGCTAATTGTAGAGTTGAGAGCTAGCCTAATGTTTGGGTACTGAACTAGAACTCTGGGTGACTACAATTTGAATCTCTGTTCCATCATGGAAACCTCCTGGGTAACTTTGAACAGGCCATACCCTCTCAGCCTATAAGAAAGGCAATGAACATTCTGCACTGAATAAATCTTGCCAAGAAAATCCCAAAATATATTGCCAAAACTCATAACAACAACTACAAAAACCAATTTCAATGCCACACACACCTAAATGTATTGCATAGACATGGATAGCTTCAAGGAAGTGAACAGTTCCAAGGAAATTTTTGAGGAGATAGCTTAATCTGTTGTACCCATTGTTCCCAAACTTTGATCCTCCAGGTGCTTGGGACTTCAACTCCCAGAAGCCCCAAACAGGCCAACCAACTATCAGGAATTCGAGAGAGATGAAGTCCAAAATTTCCAGAGAACTAACAGTTGGGAACTATTGTGTTACATCACAAAAAGAAAAAAGGTTGAGAGTGAATAAAGCTAGATGCATATTTAAAACTATCTCATTTATTTCACCAAGAAGTTTCATGAATGTCAATCCACTTCTTCCTATGCATATTCGTTCTTCCCCACCCATGTTGCCTTGCCCAGCTTGCACATCCAGATATTTAATGTTGCTGAACATGTTTTGAGCAGTAGCTATTTAGTAACAAGTACAGCCACATTCACCATGGGATTATTCATTCTGTTAAACATTCAAAGAAACTGTTACAGGAAGTTCACTAATACAGCCAGCAAGTGCAGGACAAACTGTGGTACAAGTAAATTAATAAAATGGAACCAGAGGAAGAAGATCACAGAGGCAATGAACCTTAGAACACGAACATGGCTGTTACAAAATACAAGTGTACCTAATTTTCATCAGAAAAATGTTGGAAGTTATGACCCCTGGGAATATCCATAATCAGAGCAACTATAAAGTTTGCCAAGCAACACAGTCCAACATCCACAGTTGTATTTGTTTATATGCACAGGACTTTGGGGTTGGAATACTGATGTAAATTCTTACAAGCATTTTAGTAGGCTTCCCATTTTTATCCATTATTTATGCTATACCCTTGAGCAGTAGATCCCAACTTTTTTTTTTACTAAGGACCACTTTGACCAGGGGTCACTTGACCAGGGACCATAATAATAATAATAATAATAATAATAATAATAATAATAATAATAATAATCACAATCACCACCACCACCATCATCATCATTTATATTCTGCCCTATCTTCCTGAGGGGACTCAACATTAGTATCAAAAGAGTTACAAATCAGTTTTTGGTTTAGATTTGGTTTGGTTATTTGGGGTGCTGATTCAGAAAACTGCATTGGATAGATCACATCAGCTCAGAACATATGCCATCCAGTAGTTGCCATCTGCTCACCCACATAAAACCATAATTAATAAGCCTCAGCACTATAAGAGGATTTCATGAGACCAGTCGCTCTTGTTGCAATTAACAGTGAAGCCACAGACCATATCTTAGTTCTTGTGGACTACTGATGGTCCACGGACCTCAGGTTGGAAACCACTGCCCTTGAGGAAGGAATTGAAGCCAGGAGCAGATTGTGAGAGAACTTCCCCTAACAGAAGCAGCTCCCAGATCAGCAATAAACAATCCTAATAAATCCCATTAAAGGTCGAGTATCTCTTATCCAGAATGCTTGAGACCAAAAGTGATTTAAATTTTGTTTTTGTTTTTTTAAAAAAATACCTGTATTAACATGTATGTTTTTCTTAGAGATGGGTTCGAATACAAAATTCATATGTTTCTTATACATTTTATATATACATAACATGGAGGTATTTTTATGTACAATATTTGTAATCATTTTGTGCATCTAATAGAGTTTCTGTGTACATTGAACCATCAGAAAGCCAACGTACCACTTTCTCAACGTACCACATTTTTGAATTCCAAATAAGAGATACTTAATGTGTGTGCTCTTTTTCAGTGTTAAACAAGACCCTTAACTTGTCGAAGGTGTTGTTTTAACTTACAAAGTGGTAGATGCTTTGGGCTCATGATGTATGAAAGATCACCTCTTCCCAGTAAATTTGGTCAAGAAAATGCTCTCAAAAGAAAATTGGCATTGAAATGATTATCATGGCATACTGATTCAGTGAGCACAGGGCATGATGAATCAACCCCCTTGTGTAATATGAATCAGTTCTGATTCCATTCTAAAGGGGGGGGGGGGGGAAGTAGTAGGTGGAATAGAATGTGATTACATTCCCTTGAATAAATGAATGAAGCTGCATTTTAAGAATGCTCAGGGATGAGTCAGGAAGATCTTGAGAGGCAATCTAATGTTTTGCTTTCTCTTGCAACCATTGGAATCTGAATTTTTAAAAAGTATTTGTGTCATGTTACTTGAGTGTTTCTCATTCTCTTTTCTCATTCTGAACTGAACTACCAGAAATAACAGTAAACCACAGAAGAAAAAGAAAATCAGATAAATCAGTTGGGTAGAACCAAAGTTTTAACAAACTTCCAGAATCTTTGTCTGTTTAGGAACCGGGCATGTCAGTTATGTTTGTGTGTGTGAATGAGCTATAGTACAAAAAGGGAACCTTCCCAAGCTTTATTGAAACAAATACATAATAATAATAATAATAATAATCCACCCTTCTCCCCTTGGGAACTCAGAGCAGATTATAGTGTAAGCAGATACTGGCAAACATACAATCCCTTGTTACAATACAATGTGACACACAAAGAAAACAGCTTCTCCTTTCATTTCCAGCTTTGGAGGCAGTGCTCATCTCTGGCTCGGGGGGGGGGGGGGGGTTCTCTATTTCCAAGCAGAGAAGCCTGCGTTGCCACCTCCTGGTCATGTGACCAGCATGACTGCTTGGAGCATCTTATGCCTTTCCTGCCAAAGCAGTACCTATTTATCTACTCATATTTACATGTTTTCAAATTGCTAGGTTGGCAGGAGCTGGGCTAACAGGAGTTCACCCTGTCCTGTGGATTCAAACTGTCAGCAGTTCAGCAGCACAAGGGTTTAATCCATTGTGCCACAGTGGCCCTGTTGGATCAAAACTATTCAATTGTGTCATACTAAATGAATTCCATTTCCAAGTGGAAAAGTTGGGGGGAATTTGCAGTAATCAATGCAAAAAAGTACTTTTATTCATATACATGCATAATCCTGGGATGAAATACAGTATTGCATTCTAGAGTATTAAATCCCTAGAAATCAAGTCTGATCTCTTCTTGTTTCTTTTGCATGGAAGAACAGCATAGAATAGGAATGACTAACAAATCTGAATAGTGTTCTGACACAGAGGTTATGATTAAAGGCAGTGAGCTACTATCCTCGTGATATGCAGGCACATATCTCACTGACATCAATAGAACAGCTGTCAGAGGCTGATGAATGCAAACACAGTCATTGTGAATGGTCAGTGAACTGGGGTTTTATTGTTCCAAAATCCAGGAAAATAAACATTGAGATAACCTTACTCGGCTATGAACCCAGATTCTATTTATACCACATACTATCCTAAGTCCATGAATGGGTCTGGCAAGCAGTCTGAAGCTCTAATAACACTGAGAGATTGTACTGAAAGTTGGTATATACATGCAATATTTACAGAAGGAACTTTCTAAATAGGGTGGGGGTGGAGGAGAATCACAGATATTAAAATTGCCAATACAATTCATTGCAGGCAACTGCAAAGCAAAACACATTGGGGCAAAAAGTCTCAAATTCCCATATGGGATCTTAGCTGACTATGACTGTCTAAAAAAAGAATCTTGAGGTAAATATATAACTACTATGCAGCTGCTTTTAAAAATGTAAATATCACATTGGATACAATTAGAAAAAGAGTGGAAAATAAAACTTCCAATTATCTTATTGTCCTCATATACTTCTATATATGTCCACTATACTGTGTATAGTTATGATCAAGGATACCACTGTGATTCCGTTTTAACTGCCATTTTTGCATTTCATTGAATCTTCAGATTTATAGTTTAATGAACACTGCCATAAACACCAAATTACAAGAGTCTTTAGGATGGAACCATAGAAGTTAAAGTGGAATCGTACTGCTATAATTGAGTAGTGTGAAAGGGTATGAAAGGGTCTCCAACAGCTGGAAAAGATGCAGAAAAGGAAAACTCAAATGATTAAAAGGGCTTTTCCATATGAGGAAATGTCGCAGTATTTGTTTAGCCTGGAAAATAATGTAAGGCAGTGGTTCCTAACATTTTTTTTACCAGGGATGACTTGACTAGGCACCACTTTGACCAGGGACCACTCTCCAAAAGGGTTACAAGTCAGTTTTTGGTCAGCTTTAGATTTGGTTTGGTTATTTGGGGTGCTGATTCAGAAAATTGCATTGAATCTGCTCTAGTTTCTGATACATCTGCTCTAGTTTCTGATATAGAACATATGCCATGCAGTAGTTGTCATCTGCTCACACACAGAAAACCATATTTAATAAGCCTTGGCACTATAAGAGTTTCTCGTTGCAATGGTGTAGTAATGGTGAAGACACAGACAATATTTTAGTGCTTGTGGACCACTGGTGGTCCAGGGACCATACGTTGGGAACCACTGATGAAAGATGTGACGAATTACCTACCTTTAGACCAGAGTAAGCTCAGGAATTAGGCCCAGTTTTTTTGGCAGCCATTTTGTGTGGTGCCTGCAGGCAGTCATGGGCAAACACTTTTACCTTGCAACCACATTGTGGGCCCAGACGGAAGGGCCAGGCTGGGAGGGAGGACAGCCAGGCACATGCTGAGTGGGGCAGAGCAGGGCTTGGGTCTTCCTCAGGTTGTCCTCCTGTTATAAAGACAGGGCTGCTTGCCCCATCCATATGCCAGGAAGAAAGGCAAAATGTGTGGTGGCTGCCCGGATCCTCCTCCCCTGATCCTCAGGCTGTCCTCTTGGCATTATGCCAAGAGAGGGGCGAGACATGTTGTGGCTGAGAGCTCTCTGCTGCTGCATGCCTTCCTCCCCCATCTTTTTGGCATAAGGATGCAGCAGGCTGTTGTGTCCTTATGCCAAGAGGACAGACCCTGATGTAAGTACCCAGGGAGCCGCATCCAGCCCCCAGGCCTTAGTTTGCCCATGCCTACTTTATATGGTAAAAACATACATCTTCCTTACAATGGATGATGAATGTGTGATTGCATATATCGTGTTACAGTGAGGAGCGTCAGTGGTTGTTTTCCCCATAAACCAGTGTTCTGTATTGGCTTGACTTAACACCCTTGGGTGTGGCTGAAAGATGTCAAGAGGAACTGGGTGTGATAAAAATACTCTTTGTGTCATACACTTATCTATTAAACTGACATATTCACAATTCCACTGAGCCCCAAACTCTCCTTGTTATGCTGATCCATGAACCGTGAACCACACCACATTAGTCATCTGTGAAACATTCCTCACCTGCTGATTCCACAGTATCACATTATACTAGTACAAGAAATTAAGCACACTGTCATGTACCTAGCTTTCTTTTATGTTGAACCAAGATTTTAACAGATATCTCAGCTGAACTTTCAGAGTATAGGCCATGTAGGGAAGAGATAACAACTTATCCAACTCCAGTCCACCATGGCAGTACTCTTCAGGGAAAAAAGTTATATAAGACTGTTTCAGGTACATATCAGCATATCTTGAAATTACTTCTGAGTGGGCACCTGTTCACTCAAGAACTGAAAGTGGAGAATGTATGTGTCTGTCACACTGAGCGAAGCAGACCCTCTCTATCTGTTTATAAACTTCTGTGTCTTACCAAAGGAGTTTCTTTTACTATAATTACTATGTGCCTGCAGTGGGTTGGGCCTACATGCTAAGATCTCAATCAAAATGTACTGATCTACCCATATTCTGTGAGCCAATATGGCATAGTGATTTGATTACATCTCTTGGGTGTTAGATTAAATATTTTGAGACCAGGATTTGAATCTCTGCTTGGCCCTAAAAACCAACTGAGGACCCTTTTATACATGCATTATAACCTGGATTAAATCAGGTTAAAAGGGAGGGTGGCTAAATAATGTTTAGCCAAAATGACAGAGGAATCAGGAGGAATCGGGTTAAAGGCTGGAAAACACATGTTTATAAGCAGCCCTTTAAACATGGTTCTTCTTGAGAACATGCGCCTTTCCATGGCTGTGTAAACCTGCAGGCATGGAAAATACATATTTTCGTTCCCTCCCCCCTGTCTGGACTCCCTCCCTACCTCCCATTTCCTGCTCAACTTGCAGGCTTGTAGTCTTTTCCTCTCTTACTCTTCCTTGGGAGCACCAACAGAAGGCCTTGGAGGAGAAATCCTCCTCCCCTACTCAAAGCTCTCCTTTGGCTATTCCAAGGGAAGGGGGAGCAAGGGGAAAAGCCTGCAGGTCTCAAATAGAGCTTTCTTCTGATAAGTGCAGGGAAAAATGGAGGGAGACTGGCAGCCCATGCCCACCCCTGCTGAGTCACATACTCTCTGCCTCAGAAAAACCTCTGATAGGTTCATTTTGTAGTAGCTGTGGTTGATCTTGCATACCTTCCTACTTATGATGGCCTTAAAGTGTCTCTATAATGGGGGTTTTCTTGGCAAGATTTTTGCACAGGCAATTTGCTTTGACCTTCCTCTGAAGCTGCCTTGAAGTTACCATACAACCCCATTTCCCCCCCCTCTCTTGCTGCAATGCTATTCTCTCTATTACTCGCCTGTTTCTCATGTCTTTCTTTTTTTCTCCTTTTATTTTTCTCTTTCTAACATTCTTACCAACACCCATGGAGTACATGCGTTTCTAGTGGCAGTAACACATTTTGCAATGCTGGAATGAACTTTTGTTTCCTTTTGAAACCTCAAGGGTGCGAGGAGTCATTCTCTCTCTCCCCCAGAAAAAGATAAGTCTCTCCAAAAGTCTGTATAAAGCTTTTGAAATTAGTCAGAGGGCAGCAGGTTGCATATTTTTGTAGATCAGACTCTGTAGATCAGGCTCCCAGCTGCCCATTTAATGTTTTCAGGCAATGTTTATCCCACATCCATCCACCAGATAAACCACTCTCCAACATAGTAGTTTTGCTTCTCTCTCTCCCCTATCCCAAGCTACACCATGGCCCTGGGGGAAAATAAATCTGTGAAGACTGGTCAAACCCAAAAATTAACTTTCAGCTCCAGCACAGTTGTATATCCCATGGTATATTCAAAGTGTCCCTATCATTTCAGCCAGCAGATGCTAGAAAAAGGCCAATACTGAACATCTACATAGAATTGTTAGTAGATTTGCATGTACAATAGGGTCAAAATGAGCCTCTTGCTATCGAGCCATAGCTACCCCCTCCCAAGGATGTATAGTTCACTAAGGGCTCATGAATAAATATATGATTTCCCCTCTTTTTATTAACATGCCTTTTCTGTAGGTCTGGAGTTGCGCATTATTAATAATAGAACTTTATTTGTATACCACCCTATCTCCCCAAAGGGACTCAGGCGGTTTCCAACATATAAGGCAAAACATTCAATTGCCAAGAAGAAAATCATACAAACAGATTAAAATAAAAGCATCATAAAACACAAAAATCTCACTAGAACATC